>NC_018255.1:605151-773384 GCF_000227135.1 Leishmania donovani | reverse complement strand
TTACCCGTCTCTCACAGCTTGAAGAGGAGGAGGGGCCGTCCTGCACGTCCTACAAGCCGTGCCCGAAACCAGCCCATGGACGCCTACCAGTGGCCAAAGAAGAGCGGAGGGAGCCCCCTTGCACGCGGCACAGAGGAAAGCGATGCACCTTGCCGATCTGTGTGGCGAGATGAGAAGCGAGAGGCAGCAACGGATGCGGTGCATGGGAAGTACCCCCGACCAGTGCCCCCGCGCGTTCCCAGGAAGCGTCACTCCTCCGCCGCCGGTGACAGACGCGGATGTCGAGGCCCCTCCCCTCACTGGCAGCAATCGTTATGGTGTGCCTAGCGCAGCGCCGACCCCTCTCCTTGAATGGGCGTTCACCGTCGTGGAAGAGAAGAAAGGACGTATCGGACGGCGGCACCCTCATTCTCTGGCCGAGACAAGTCAACAGCTGGCCAGATGAGCAGCGTTACAACGCGGAGGTGGGTCTGGATGCGCAGCCATGGGAGAACTCGTGCTCGACGACTGTGTGCGTGTGGGAGGGGGGCGGGTGACAGATCTGGAAAGGTCATCTTTTTCAAGTGCTTCTTTCCGTGCATCTGCGGCCGCTCTTGAGTCTGCGAACCAGGGACCGCTCCGTGCATCAGCGAAGAGCGCACCCGAATGAGCTTGGCCGTTGGCCCAGTGGTGATGTGGGTAGTGACAGCAACATCGGCCTGCCATCCTATGTGTGCCACGCGACCCGCCTCCGAAATTCACGTGAAGGTCTGCATCGACAGCATCCAACGGACGGGTGGTCGGCAGGCGGTGAAGACAGCTCTGCAGGCGACGCAAGCCGCAACCCCGCATTTAACACGAGACGGGTGCTGGCTAACAGCATGGCGAGGGGTGGGTGGTGATGGATAAGGAAGGGTGCACCCTGCACTGTCGTCGAAGGCGTTGAAAAGAGAAACAGTACTTATGTAAGAGCGGAATGCTCACGTCAGCTTCCCCCCCGCTTACCTGGCTGCGTCGAACAGGTTTGGTGCCATCACCCATGGAAGGCCGGAAAACAGGGATGGAAACCCTTCTACTCGATAACTTACCTTCTTCTCCCTCTCACCCCCATTCCCCTTCTCTATTTCTGTCTGTCTGTGATCTCACACCAGCAAGGGCAGGAAGTATTCGCCTATTTCTGTCACCCTCTCTTTGCCCTGCTGTTCAGTGGTCAATTTTTTTCGTGCTCCTCTTATTCGTTCAGGTAACTCTGTCTGGCTCAGCACAGTTCGTGCATGTGCGTGCTTCATTGGTTGTTTGAACTCGCATTCGACTCTCTGTCTGCTCTCCGCGTCTCTCTATTTTTATTTCCTAGCCCTCTTGCTTTTCCCACGTCAGTGTGGTCTGTGCGTCCGCGCGCGTGTGTGTGTATGAGAAGGAAAAGGAAGGAGGGAGTGCACCAGCAGGGCTTTTGCAGTGCACCGCTGTCTGTCACCTTATCTATCTTTTTTTTTCGTTGTGGGGGATTGAGTCCATAAATATCGATACATATATGCATTTATAGATATATCCATCAAAGTATATATGCATGTGCGTATACAAACACACACACACACATACATGCATATTCCCCCTTCCCCTCTTTTTCTTTCTTTTTATTTGTACAACGCTGGCGCGTTGTTTTAGCTGGCCGCCAAACATCCCTTTTCCCATCCATCCATTGATATATATATATATATATATATATATATAGCTGCTGCGTGGCCATCATAATGCGCCGCGTCTGCACGGATCTTCCGCACCCGACGCAGTTCGTGGAACACGTCTACATCACCCTCAAAGATAACATCCGCCTTGCCGCACGACTCTTTATGCCGAAAGATGCATCGTCGGAGCACCGCTATCCGGCCATTCTGGAGTACATCCCGTACCGCAAGCGCAACGGCACCCGCATCCGTGATGAGCCTATGCACGGTTTCTTTGCCGGCCACGGCTACGTCGCAGTGCGCGTTGATATGCGCGGCGCCGGTGAGTCGGATGGCCTGCTGCTCGACGAATACCTCAAGCAGGAGCAGGACGATGCACTCGAGGTGATTGATTGGATCAGCAAGCAGCCGTGGTGCACCGGTGACGTTGGCATGATGGGCAAGTCGTGGGGTGGTTTCAACTCGCTGCAGGTGGCCGCTCGCCGTCCTCCCGCGCTGCGCGCCATCATTGTTCTCGGCTTCACACACAACCGCTTCACCGACGACATCCACTGGAAGGGAGGGTGCCTGCTGAACGACAACTTCTGGTGGGGATGCGTCATGCAGGGCTTCCAGTCATGTCCGCCCGACGGCGACATTGTCGGCGATCGCTGGAAGGAGATGTGGCTGGAGCGGCTGGACAAGATGCCTCTGAACGCCGCTGACTGGGCTGAGCACCAGCGGTACGACGCTTACTGGCAGCACGGGTCGATCCAGGAGGACTACAGCTCCATCCAGGTGCCGGTGCTCCTCGTCGATGGCTGGGCGGACTCGTACACGAACGCCCTCTTTCACCTGCTGGAGGGGCTGAAGGTGCCGTGCAAAGCCATTTGTGGCCCGTGGGCACACGTGTACCCGCAGGACGGCACGCCGCTGCCTCGGATGAACTTCCTGCGCGCGGCCAAGGACTGGTGGGACTACTGGATGAAGGGCATGACGACCAACGAGGTGGCGAGCTGGCCGGTGCTCCAGGTCTACATAGAAGACTCGCTGCCGCCGTGCACAACCAAGCAGATGGCGCCTGGCAAGTGGGTGGCGATGGACAAGTGGGTGAACGCTGAGGTGCCGACCGTCGTGTATGGCCTCGGGGCGGGCCTGCTCCTGACAGAGATAGGCAAGGACGGCGCCACCACTGCCACCGGCACGGTAATGGTGCACACGCCGCTGAACCATGGGCTCATCTCAGGTGAGTGGATGGGTGTGGGTACGATAGGTGAGAATGCCGGTGACCAGCGCATCGACAACGGCTTGGCCGTCACCTATACCTCAGCCCCGCTTACAGCTGCTATGGATATCCTCGGCCAGCCAACTTTCTCTGTGACACTGACCTGCGATCGGCCGAAGGGATTCCTGTTCGCCCAGCTGTGCGACATTGCGCCAGACGGGGCGGCCACGCGCATCACGTACGGCATTAAGAACCTGGTTCACTGTGGCCCCGAGGGCGACAGGGCCATTGCCTTGGTGCAGCCCGGGCAGGCGGTGCAGGTGACGGTGACGATGGACTTCTGTGGCTACTGCATCCCGGCCGGCCACAGCGTTTCCCTTTCACTCGCGAACAACTACTGGCCCATGGTTTGGTGCTCTCCGGCGGACACGACGCTGCTGCTGGACGCCGCAACGGCTGTCTTCCGGGTCCCGGTGCTTCACCCGAGCGCCATCATTGTCCCTGGCCCGAATTCAATTCCGGAGGTGGCGCCCTCGACTCCCATGACGGTGATGGCGCCCAGCCACGTGGAGCGCTCCGTCTCATACGAGATCGTGCTGGACACCTGGACATGCGTCACGAACGTTGTTGGCGGCGTGTTTGGCGAGGGCATTCCCCGCTTAGACGACATTGACACAACGGTGGAACACAGTCTGCGCCGTGAGCTGACACTCAGCAACCGCGACCCGCTCTCGGCGCACTACACCATTAACCAGAAGTTCAAGGTCAGCCGCCCGCACTGCGTCACGGACGTAAATATTACGAGTACGCAGCACTGCGATGCTGACTATCTCTACATTCAGTCCAATATAAAGGCTGCACACAACGACGAGGGTGTCTTTGAGAAGAGCTTCTGCCGTCGCGTGCGTCGGGAGGCCATCTAAGCCATGCCCACTCCCTAGCCGAGTGCCACACACGCACAGAGAGACAGGAGGAGTGCCTCTGCCCCTGTTCACTTCTCACTATCCTCACATGCGCGGGCCGGCACACGCACGCCGATACCTTTAACAAGCATAGGGCATGCTAGAGGGCATTTTTTTTTTGCGCCACGTCGCGCGCATACGTCCCTAGCGGGCGTGGACACGCCTGCTTGTGTGCGTGCGCGCGTGTGCGTGCTTGTGTGCGTGCTCCGCACACGTTCGGCTCGTCTTTTTTTTTGTCTCTGTGACTGGGCGTCGGCGGTTTCGTTAAAGTGGGGTTTCTCTCTTCTTCCTGCACGCGCTTTTATTGCTGTTGTTGTATGTGCGTGTAGGTGAGTGTGTGGGCGCCTGCTTTCTCTGCGGGTTTGTGTGCGAGGTGCTTGCACTCGTACGTGTGTTGGGGCCCTGCTCTGTGTCTCCGTTTCTCTTCCTCTCAGTGCTCTTGTTTATTTTATTCGTCCTTTCGTTGTTTCATCATCCATTAGGGTTTCTCTTTGCTTGAGTTTTTCGGCTTTAACGGTCTTGTCCATGTGCATGTGTCGTCGTCGTCGTTGTCCTCGTCTCGCCTGTGCGCATCTGCATGCGTGTGTGTGTGTGTGTCTGTGAGGTGTCTGATGTGCCAGTCACGTATTCGCCCATGCCTCTCTCTTACGTACACCCTAACCCTCGCACTGCCCTTGGAGCTGCTCTGCCTTTCCGTGTGCCACTTGCGCAGTAAAATCAAAACGAAAAGGGCATGAGCAAGGCAGGGTGAAAAAAAGCTCGCGACACCTCCTTGCGCACCAGCGCGCATGCTCTCCTCTCCTCTCTCTTGCTGCTGCTGCTGCTTTCTGTTCAGGTGCTTCCTCGCACTCTGGCCTTCAGTGTGCGGGTAGCGTCGGGAAAGAGGGGGACTGGTGTGCGCGTCTATGTGCCGGCAGGCAAGCAAGCCCGCACCCACGTCCGCAGACGCGTAGGGATAGGCAGGCAGGCAGACAGACAGAGAGACTCGTGCGCGGCCGCATCGTGTTCACCCTCCCACGCCCTTCACCGAAATCCAGCAGGAAAGCAGGCGAAAAAAAACGAAAGAAGCGAACACGCAAAAGACCTCTGCCGCGCTGCCAGGGCGACGGCCTTGTACGATAGCGAGCCCACGTTAGGAGTCGTGGACGCAGCTAATGGCGCAGTTGCAGCTAACGCCCGTATGCGGGATTTATACCTGTGCGTGAACGGGATTAGGCAGGGCATTACACCACCACCACCACCACCACCACCTTCCACACATGTGCACGCGTGCCCGTCTAAAGCGACCCCGCTCCCCCCTTTTGTACATGTATGCACATAACGTGCTCTGAGCCGTCTCTTTCCATTCTTGGCTCTCCTTCTCTCCTGCTTGTCCACCTTTTTCGATGCTTGTGCTCACGGCAAGGCCCTCACTCACGCAAACGCATACACACTATTCCTCAGAACCCATTCTTACTCGCAGCTTGTGGACACGGAGGCGGAAGGCGGTGCTGTGCGAGCTGCTGATACTGGATAGGATCCGTCACTCTCTCCCTCTGTTCATTGTTGTTCTAAGCTTGCCTGCTGTCTTTGTCTTTCATTTGGACACCACCGGCGCTTAACTGGCTCCACTCGTTGCACATATTGCGACATGTAAGCACACACATGTATACCGCGCCGCTGGCTGGGTGACGGAGGCGCCGCACACTCGCACAGGGGCGACAGCGGGCCTCTCCAGGTGCCAGTATGACGGTCACTGCTATCGCGAAACCCTCGACACGTCCAAGAATACACCCATCCCGAATAGCACCCAACGTATCCCGCGCCTCAGTGGACGCGGTGAGATCTGGGCATTCGCGGTTGCCGGCGCCTCTGAGCATACCGCGCGACTCAGCCGCATCTTTCATGACTGTTGTCACGGTTGCGCACTCGTTGTAGCACGCGATTTCCATCTCGTCATCCTCGTCGACGCGCTGTCTGCTCTCTCTGCCCACTCTTTCGCTATGCGCATCTCTATCTCGTGCCTCGGGTACGTCATCCGCTCTCCTTGTCTCTCTCTATCTGTCCTTCCAATCCTCTGGCTCTCGCCCCACGATCCCACCCCTCGTGATGCACTGGACCACGCGGCACCACCTGCTCGCAACAACAACGGCACACGAAACACAAACACATCCACGCCGAACTTATGGGCATAAACCCCTGGCGCACACTCGTGCCACTCGCGCAGCTCTACCGTCGCCCTGCGCCCTTCGCTCTCCACTGTACTCTCTCTCCCTTCGTTTTCTCGTTTTTCCCCTTTGACGGATACTTCCTTGACGCGGCTCTTTCTGTCCTTGTGTGTGTTTGCCTGTCAGTGCATGCCCACCTCCCACGCACTCCTCGTAGCTCGCACATGCACTCCGTGTAGAAACGCTGCCCGCGCTGTCGATTCCTTTCGTTTTTAACGTATTTTTCAGTTTGTTTCGCTCGTGGGAGTGTGCGACGCAAGCGAATGATACAGCACTAAAGTGAGGACACGACAAGAGCTGCTAACTTTAGGGAAGCGACACGGTCAACGTCTTTTCTGTACCTCCGCATCTGTCTCTCAAGTCTCCCCACCTCTCCCTCTTCCTCTATAAGCATCCCCACCCCGTGTCTTTGCGTCTTTTCAGCTGCACCTCGCCACTCACGCGATCACGTCGACCAACCGGCACGGTGCCCTCCTTTCCTACCTCACCTCTCCTTCCTTAGTTGCTTCCGGTCCAAGAGCCATTGCCATGCTTTAGCAGTCTTTTCTCCACCTCCTTCTTCAGCCCTGCCTTCCGCGCTCCCTTATTCTTGCGTGTGCGCTTGTCGGCCAGTCTACCACCCACTCACTCTCTCCCGGTGCACCGACACGCCAAGAAAACACGGAGCGAGAAGGGAGAGAAAGGAAATAAAGACCGCACATACGGCACAAGCATCGACCCCAGTGTACAAACCTTCGGCGATCGTTAGGCACTATCGCGCACAGCGACGACACCGACACACAACTAAGACTAAACGCGAGAACACTCTCCTAACCCCTAACACCGCTGCGGTACGCTGTACGCTCACTCATAAAGGAACATATCCTCCGCTGCGCCACGCGAGTGAATTGTTGCACACTCGTCTCTAACCTCCCACGCCACCTCCCGCCACATCTTCCCCTTCTCCGCTCCGCCACATCTCTCAATCATCCACAACAGTCGAACGAGGTAGAAGAGAGAGAGGCCAAGCGTGGGTTGCTCTTTTTTTTTTCGCTGTTTTCTGTCCGTCTTCTTTTCAGCATTCGTGAGAGCGGCGTCGTGCCAAGCGTGCCACCCCCTCCTCCCTGCCTCCGTCCGGAGTCGCTCTTATCTTTAGTCGGTGCTTCCTTTTCCGCAAGCAGCGGTATTCCTGGGCTTCACCTTTGGCGCCGCAGTCGTCTTCGCCGATTGGGTTGTCTCAGCCACGGGCATAGGCATACACAGACATTAACACGCACTTACACGCGTGGCGCCTTCCCTGCCCCCAAAGGGACCGAGGCGGAAAGAAGGGAAACCGTCACGAGGTACAGGCGCACACACCAATACAGAAAAACACGTACGCGGCCACCACCACGTTGCCGGCTACCCTGTTTTGCAACAGCGGCCTTCGTGCACTCTCTTCTATTTTTTTTTTTACTTTGTATGACGTAAGTGTGCATCCACCCCCTAACACACAGACACAGACACATTTATTTTTCATATTGATCTCGCCACAGAAGGTGACGCATACCCCCCGCACACGCACTTTTCAACGCACTCTCCTTGTTGCTGCGCCGATCGGAGTGGACCCTTAAGCAGTCTTGCTGTATCAAAAAACGCATAGGCACTGATATAAACCCGAAATACCTTGCACGCCGGCACGTATCGGCCATGTCCGTGTCGAAGCAGCGCAACGGCGGCGCCTCGGTGATGGAGGTTGAAATGACGCAGAGGGGCGCCGCAACGCAGGCGAGCAGGTGCTCTCCGCTGCCCCGCGGTGGGAACTCGGCCACTTCAGCGGCGTTTCTGAACGTCACTTCCGCGATGCCCGCCGTGGAGAACACCGGTGAGAGTCACATCCACGTGTGCTACCTCGACGAAGACGTGACCCAAGCGGCCTGGCACCTCGTGCCGAATGCTGTGACGCTGAGGCAGATGCTACGCGAACAGGACCAGTACGCGGTCTTGTCACCCTCGTCAACGAGCGTCGCTGACCATTTGGCGAAGCTCCCATTGCTGCCCCCCGCGCGCATGCCAGCAGCTACGAGCGCCCCACACACGCTTCCCTCGGAGCCCACCGCTGAGAAGACGCACGGCGCATTCGCCCTTCCGGCGATCCGGTTGTCTCCTGCCTCTTCTATCAACGGTGACGCTCGCCCTGCGTGGGTCAGCATAAAGGCAGCCAGTGAGGAAGAGCTGGTGGAGGTTCTGGAGAGCCTGCCAGTGCATGTGCTCACACGACGCCGCATCATCTCCGCACTCTGCACCAACACGGGCGCTGGGGAGCTCAGAGAACCTGGGAGCGGCGACTCCAGCAGTGATACCGAGGATACGGAGCCCTCATCCGACAGGGGGCATGAAAAGGGTGACTCTGCCAGACGCCACAAGACGGTGCGTGACAACTTCCTCGAGTACTTCCCAGCACACGGCTACGTTGTGCTGTGCCTGCAGGCAGTGGGACTGCAGAGTAAGGAGACAACGGAGCACGGCGCCATCCAGAGTGACGGGATGAGCACACATGGCACGCAGCTGCCGTGTACACCGGTGGTGGCGTTGGCCTTCGAGTCGACGCTCTTCACCTTCAGCGCGGGTCGCTTTGGCGGCGAGGGAGACGTGCAGCTCATCATGGCCAACCACGCATGGCCTACTGGATCTTCAACAAGCACTGGTGGAGCTGGCGTGCTGGCGCTTCGCTCCGCAGCGAGCTTCGCAGCGTCGCACGCGTCATCGATCAGTACCCACAAGGGAGCAGAGTTGGTCGGCACGGCAACACACGACTCCTCTTTGGCCGTTCGGGAGCGCCAACGCGACGTGAACCTTTCCCTTGACGATGCGGGCAGCGTGGCTAAGGAGGGAGTCAACGGAGCAACGCCCAGAGCACCTCATGACACATGCACTGGCCGACGGGTGGTGCCAGAGCCACTCGCATACCCCGCCGCTGCTGCCGCAGGTGATCCGGTATCCTCGTTGTCGACGGAGCGGGCGAGAGGGGCCCAGCAACCAATGGTGCTGTTCGGCACCCCTAGCAAACCAGCATCGCCGAACTACTGCGCCGACACAGCCATTTCCGTCGTGTGCAGCTCGCTTGTGTCCGCCATTATTGCCTACTTCCAGAAGTCTACCCGTGCGCTGCTCATCGAGGCAGACCAGCTCGACGAGCTTGTGCTTCAAATTCTACCTTCGCGAGTTGACCAGGACGACATGCTGCTGCGCACCAAGAACCTGCGCCACCTCATAGCCTTCTTCCACATAGACGCGTTGCAGAAGGAGCGAGTGCTAAAGGAGCTGCTGTTGCCGGCAATGCGCCTGACACCGTTCTCGCGATCCTCACAGGGAGTGGAGAGCTACCAGCGCTCGCTTTCGTCCGTCCGAAGCACGGTCCTCAGCCTATGCAAGGGCCGCGACATCGTCAACAGGGCGAACATCACCCTCGTCAGTGGCGTGTCTGCACGCCTCCTGTCGCACTGCAACTTTATGGACTACCTGAGTCACGTGCACACGCAAATTACCGTAATGCTGATGCCGATCACCATCATACCGAATCTGTTTGCCATGAACGTACGAGTGCCCTTCACGGACGCAGAGACGACGACTCCGTTCTTCTGCATCGTGGGCTTTACGCTGGGGATCTTGGTGCTCAGCATTGCGCCCATCGTGTACAAGTTCCTCATGTACAAGGCACCTGGTGCACTGGCGACACTCGAGTAGCGAAGGAGCGACGACGAAAAAAGCAAACAAACAAGCGAACCGCAAAGTGGGGGAGGGGCGGGAGAAGCCGAAATAAAAAGAAGGAAATAAGAGGTGGGCGTGCTTGATTGTCTTGCATCGATTCTTCTTTCGACGAGCCGTGGCGAAATTTTCTTGCGCGATGCCTTTGACGTACGAGAGTTTTTGTGTGTCCGCTTCTTTCTCTGCGCGGGTGTGCTTGTGTGTGAGTGCTGGTCCGTCTCTTTATTTTTGTGTTTTGTTTTTGTTTTGGTAGCGGGTGCCCGGCTGGGGTTTGTTTTGTGTTACGCGTCCGCCTTTTCTTTGTGTAGAGGCCATTTTCGCGCCTCGAGCTGCATGTGCGGCTCTTCCCTCCTTCCCTTCTCTTCCCCCATTCTTTCCTTGAGTCGCCATGCTCTACTACCGCCCCCTCACCTTTCCACCGCGCTGTCATCCTTTACCTTTCCTTTTCTCGTTTTTGATGTTCTTGACCGTAGCGCTGGCCCTCATGATACTAACCACCTCACCGCGGAATCAGGGCGTAGTACGCACTCTCGGTGTCGGCGGACGGGTCTGGGGCGGCGCTGTGCGGAAGAGATGCGCCGTCGTGATGGTCACGCTTGGGCCGGCGCACTACGAACCCCGCGCGACGATTCGGAAAACATATGCACCCGCCTACCGCTTTTCTGCCTTTGCTGCGCTGCAGTGATGTTGAGCGTGATCCGGGACCTCGGCTGCGCTGTGAGGCAGTGACGTTGCAATGGACGGAACGACGCCACGCGGTGCTAGCGGGGCCGGATCCCTGGCATAGCTGCAGTGCCACAGAGACACGAGACCTGTGATTGTGTATGCGTGTATATCTGTTTACGTGTTCGCTCAACCATGAACACGTTCAACAAAGAAACGTGCTCGCATTGGGCGAACTTCTCTTTTCATCTGTTTTGTTCGTGTCACCGTCTCCGGCTCATGCTGAAAAGCTCTCTGCGGCGTCTCTCTCCTCCCCTTACTTGCTCCTTGTTGTCCCGCATAACTCATGGAGAGGGTCAGGCGGGCACGCACGCCGACACAGACACGCGAGATGCGTGTGCTTACGCCACTTCTGGAGACCTTTGCCGCGTCTCTGGGCCTGCGCTCTACAAGAGAGCTGACATTCTCTTCTCCCGCACAGGCACACGCATATGGAGTAACACAAGATCGACACCGGCAACAGCGTTACCGGGACGTGTCATGAGGGAAAGAGAGGATGGCACGCCAGGCAATGCGGCAGCTGCAACGAGAGCAGCGCTGCCGTCCGTAGGGCTTTTTCGAATCGTCTAAAAGCAGCAGCCGCAAAACGGCGACATGCATCTCACTCCCCCGCCTTGCGTTGCCGGCACCGCTGCATATATGTGAGACCTTTGCGGCGAACCACAAGAACAAAGTCGCACCGCATTTTGACCAGCCGCGCTTCGCTCCCCACCCTGAGACTTCTGTACGAACGGCGAGAGTCCACGCCGACGCTCGCTTGGGCACCGATTGGGTCACCCTGGTCCTTGCTCTGGAGTGCGTGCCTGGTGCCGCGTCGCGCCGCTGCCGGCGCCTCCTCTTCCACTGCCCTTCACGTGTCCCCTCTTCCACCTCGTTTCTGCCCCACTCCACCCAACTTACTCGCACCGCGTACCACGCACGCCCTCCACGTCCTCGACGCCCACGCGCACCGCCCGGCATCAAGACGCTCTCTCGATCTCTCTCGCTAAATAACGGCCTTTTCATCTTCACTCTTATCTCTCTCTTTTGTTTCTCCATAACCTACTGCGACTGTGCGACGCCGCCACCCCTCGCCGACCGCTCCGTCCCGTCCCCGCCTGCCTCCGTCTCTCGCGCGCACCCGCAGATCCTCTTCTTGCTCGGCCTAAGCACGGCTCCGATCGCCTCTTCTTACATTCCCAGGAGGCCAGCGACCATGGCGCAACCCACCCTCGCGATGCTCCGCCAGCTGGTCGGCGATCTTGTGCGCGCTGCCGTTGCGGTGAAGGCGCGCGAACCCCTCGAATTCCAGTCGGCCTTTGCTTCCGCAACGAAGACGATGGCCTACTCGCCGGGCTGTGCGGACATTCACTCCGACACGAACGGTGACGGTACGAGACACCGCCTCTCGTACGCTGAGTCTGGACATGACCACGGCCACAGCCACGGCAGCGGCTCCGACGGCGGTCACGGCCACAGCCACGGCAGCGGCTCCGACGGCGGCCACGGCCACGGCCACAGCCACGGCTGCGCCTCTGTGGAAGGCGACTACATGCTGGGATTGCACATTGCTGCGATCTTCATCATTCTCGCTGCATCGGTTGTGGGCACGCTGATCCCGATCGTGGGCAAGCGTGTGCCTGCGCTGCGTCTCCACGCGTATGTGTACGCTGTGGGCAAGGCCGCTGCGACGGGTGTGGTGCTTGCTGTTGCGATGATTCACATGATTAACCACGCTTCTGTTGTGTTTGGGGCTGACTGCGTCCCTGAGAGCTTCCGCGAGATGTACGAGGGCTGGGCGTTTCTGTTTGCGATGATTGCCGCTATCGTGATGCACGCAATTGACGGGACGGTCGGGTGGATTGCGGAGCGGTGGACCGCGCGCGCCGCTGGTAAGGTGCCGCCCACGGATCCGTGCCACGGCTTGCTGCGCAACGAGTGCTTTGCGGTGCGCAAGGACGGGCTTGCGGAGAGGCCCGACGAGGATGTGCTGAAGGACATGTACGGCGGTGCGGAGGATGGACAGGGCGGTGTCTCTGTGCCTCAGATGGACGCCGCGAAGTGTGTGGGACACCAGCACGGCGTAGCTGTGCCGGAGGACATGCCGCCGCTGCAGCGCGTCGTGGCAGCGCTGTGCATGGAGCTCGGCGTGACGCTGCACAGCGTGTTTGTGGGGCTTGCGCTTGCCGTGTCCAACGGCGCGGACCTGCGCGCGCTGATCATTGCGCTTGTGTTCCACCAGCTGTTTGAGGGCCTTGCGATGGGCGCGCGTCTTGCGGACGCGTCGTTCAAGATATCACTGGAGCTTGCGCTGATGCTTGTGTTCTCGCTCTCTGCGCCGATCGGGATTGCGGCAGGCACCGGCACTGTGATGGCGTCGCGCGACGCGCTGTCGGGGACGACTTACGCGTTGGTGAGTGCGATCCTGGACTCGATCTGCGGCGGGATCATGCTGTACATTGCCTTCAATCTGCTGTTCGTGGACTTCTCGCACGACCTGCACGTGCACTGCGGCGCGAAGAGCAAGTGCGGCGTGGCCAAGCGGATTGGGATGTACGCCGGGCTGTGGATCGGTGCGGCCGTGATGGCGATCATCGGGAAGTGGCTGTAGGTGTTGGACCGCTGCTGCTGTTCCTGCGCGAGTATGTGGCTAGGTGGCGGCTGCTGTAATGGATCGTGCTTCTGTGCCGCTGTGGGGCGTGGGCGGGGCCGGCGGTGCCTGTTTGACGCCCCCCTCAGCTGTGGGCATCATCCCAATGCTCCCTCTTCCTACGCCGTCGCAGGCACGCGCGCAGCGCAACATATAAGTATTAGATCAGACCTGTTGTAGTGCACCCTTTTCTTTCGCTACCTCCCCCGTCTTTTCTTCCACGCTGTTTCGTAAACTCTCCTCCTCCTCGTTTTAGTTTCCCTCCCCCATTCCACACGCCCCACCCCCCTTAGCATCGGCGTAATGCACACCCATTCACACGTACACCATCCACCGTACGCCGTCCCGCAGTGGGGCCCGCGGCTCTCTTACGGCCTTCGTGCACTTCTCTCACCTTCTTCACTAATCACGCAGCGCTCTCTTCGCGTTTTGCAACGGCGGAGGAGTTGCTCTCCTCTCTTCCCTCCCTGTCGACTTGTGAAAGTGTGTTTGCTGGGGCACCGTCCACGCTGTGCACTCCCCTCCCCCAGAGGAGCGGTGTGTGTTACCCGGGAGCACGATAAGTGGGCCCTCTGCCCCCTCTGCCCCCTCTGCCCCCCTCCCCCGCCGCTGTGCGCGTGCGTGCTTCCCAGTAGCGTGTGGTCTCTCTTGTGTCTTTACCGCCTTTTGCTTTGCTTCCATACCAGTGGTGTGTGTGCGTGTGCTTTTCGTTCCTTCCCTGCGCGTGCCGTTCTCACTTCCACTCTTGCCCCGCACTGTCCCCCCAGGGACGACGATAGGGTGCGGCTTTGGTTCTTCTTGACGCTCTTTCGAGAGCGTGTACGCGCGTGTGTGTTTGTGTGTGCATTCCCATGAGTTGAGGAAGGGATGGTGGGTGTCTTGCGGTGGCGGAGCTGTGTGAGTCAGTGCGGTTGACTGTGCTGCTTTGACGGCTGCACGGCTGCTGCTGCCGCGCGTCGCCCGCGTGTCCCTTCCTGTGCGCGCGTTGATTTTCCCTTGTGTGTGTGTTTCTGTGTGCGTGTGCGTGTGTGTGTCGGCGCGTATTCGGCCCCAACTGCTTCCCCCCTCGACCCCGGAGGGTTGCAGCGACTGTGACGGCGCGTGCTGCACGGCGCTTCCGCCTCGTGCGCATCTGCTGCGTCTCTGCGTTTTCCGTGCGCTCGCACCCCCTCCCCTTGTGCTCTTTCTGGGGAGTCCCTGTGTGTGCGTGCATCCTCACCCCCTCTACGAGCTATGCGTGCGTGAGTGATCATGTGCTGCTTGTTCTCTTGGCTAGCGCTGCGGGGCTCCCCCTCGTGTGCTGCGGTGAGTGCGGTGGCGCGCTGCAGGCGGGGCGGCGGAGGCAACGTGCCGTGCTCTGTACCGTCTCTTCCTCTCGTTGCTGTTGCCGACGTGCGCGCGCGACTGTGTGTGTGTCGCCCCCCCTTTTCCACTCTTTCCATGCGCCCGCCGCAATAGCATTTTCATCTAAGAGCTGTACCGTACTTTATGTCTGTGAGTAAGCGGCGGCATGCCGCGGATCGCCTATAACCTGCGTCTGTGTATAAGTAAGTAAGCGTCTGTGTGTGTGTGTGTGTGTGTGCGGTGCGTGATGTGCGTCGCTCTGCCTTGTGTCTGCGTGCGGAGGTGTGCGCGCGCGTGAAGGCCCCTGAGAGTCCTCGCGTGGTGGGAGACCGCGCCGCTGCGCGCACGGTCCGATGGCCCCCCTCGCCCTCCCCCGTGGTAAAGACTTGTATGCTTCGCCTGTTCCTCTCTCTTCTTAGTCCGCTTTGTGCCTGTGCTTTGGTCTCCTCCTGTGGCGCGCCGGCGAGCGGTGTGGTGGGAAGGGCCTTCGCGCGTGGCGGCGGTGGATGCGCCCCCGTTGCACGTTGCGCGTGCGCCTGCCTCGCTGCCTGCCGTCTGACATGTTCCTCTGCGCGATGCGCTTCCCCCCGCTGTGTCTCTGCGGGTGCCGCTGTCTCTGTGGATGTGTGTGCACCACGCCTCCGCGCTTGGGGGCGTGGATGCCGAGCGCTGCGTCGAGGACGGGGTGGGAGGGATTCTCCGTGATGTGAGGCCGTCGCCGCCCCGGCAAGCACTGTGACCACGCCGTTGACGGGCGTGCGCGTGCGCGGGTGCGGGCGGCGCTGTCGCCGACTTGTGTTTTGTGCCTTTTCTTTTTTTTTGTTTCGGTTTTACGTTGTTCTTTTGGCTCCTGTGGCAATACCCCACGCTTCTGGGTTTCTGTTCCGGCCGCGCGGCCCGTGCGCTGACATCTCTGGTGCATTGCACGGCCTGTGCCTAACCGGGGTGTGCGCAGTGACAAGTAATGCTTGGTGTCTGTGTGTGTCTGCGTGGTGCCCGCGCCTGTGCTCGCCCTCCGGCGTTGCGCGACTGTGCGGGGATGGGCGTTGTGGTGCTTCCCCTGCATGCGATAGCCTGGGTCGCCCGGCTCTGCCGTGCCGCCGCTGAGCGCTGACGGCGTCGTCACGGCGGCGTGCATCTCGGCGTTGCTCTGGAGTGCGTGCCTGGTGCCGCGTCGCGCCGCTGCCGGCGCCTCCTCTTCCACTGCCCTTCACGTGTCCCCTCTTCCACCTCGTCTCTGCCGGTTGCATTTGCTTTCCTCTTTTGGTTCCTCGACACGCGGTGCATTTTGCTTTTCATTTGGTATGGCTTGACCAATCTTTTCTTCTGATGTGCCACCGCTCTGTTTGGTTAATCACCATTTTTTCCCTCGCCTGATACACTCATAGTTCACCCCCTTTTTGGTATTTGAGGACAATTTCCTGCTCGCTGTTGCATCGCGCGTTCTTGGGGTCTTGAGGGATTGGGTGTTACCAGCTTAACCTAAAAGATCAGCGCATTATTCACACACGAGGAGTGCTTCGGACGGGCGAATCTGTGGCACGTAGCGGACACCGGATCGCTACCTCTGCCTCTACTTTCCTCGATTTAGGTGCTTTCTCTCCTTGCCGTGCCCTCTCTGCCGTACACGCACGCTCTCGCTCTCTCGCGTCGTGTGCACCTTCGTTTCCTTTTCCGCCTTGCCACGTACTTGCGTCTCTCGAGTGCCACTCTACTAATCTTTTCGCTACTGAACGTCAGCCCAGTGAAGAGGTGAGCTAGGGCCGCACTTTTGCGGGCACAGGATACGGAGAGAAGAGGTAGATACATTCAAAGTCGAGCTACTTGCAAGCTTGGCAAGGGACGCCTTCCCTTCCTCTGCCCCTCTTCCCACAAAACGCACGCACACAAACCGAGCCACGTACACAGGCAAGCTTGTGTACCTGCCATAATGTCGCGCGTGCCCATCTCGGAGGAGCAGGCTCAGCAGATGGTGGCGAAGCAGCAGGCGCAGCAGGAGCGGATGGAGGCTTTTGAGGAGCAGAAGGAGAATATGCTGCGCGCGTTCGTAAGTGCGGAGGGCCGCGAGCGCCTGAAGCGCATCGCGCAGGTGAAGGCGGGCCGCGCCCAGGCTGTAGAGATGCACATCATCCAAGCCGTGCAGAGAGGCAAGATGCAGCCGCCCGTGTCGGATGACACGGTGCGGGAGCTGTTGGGCCAGATGGCGAACCAGGAAGCGGAGAGCAGGTCTCAGATCACCATTGCTCGCAAGCGCACGGATGATGATTGGTGAGCCGCCGGTGAAGCGAAAAGATCGGGGCAGGGCGGCGGTGTGCCGCTAAGTTGGCGAGTGGGAAGGTGGGACGCAGGGAGAGCACGGGGGGGGGGGCACGGAAGAGACCCCATCACTGCAGCCTATGAAAATCGAGGGTAAAGAAATAGGAGAGAGAGAGGCAGTGTGGAAAGGGTGGGGGTGGGGGGGCAGTGAAGCCTGTTGGGGCGTAGGGTGCATCCCCCCTCCCCCTCTTTTCTCTAGTCCGCTGTTGCTCATTTCTCGTTCTTGCCGTCTTGCGCTTTCTCGGCTTTCGCCCTTCCTTCATCTCTCTGTAGTCCAACGTGAACCGCTCCTCTTTTCCTTTGTCCCCTCCTACCACTACTAATACTCCCGCTGATACCTGCGCACTGAGACCCTCCAACTCCTCTACGGCTCAGACGTCCATCGTGGCAGATGCCGTCTCTCTCTATCCCGGTATCACCCCGCTTCTTTTGTGCTCGGCAGCGGAGTTTTTACCGTGGCACTGCAGCGCCCTGTTCGACGGGTCGAAGACACCTACGTAAGCACACGCACACACACATATAGGCCCATGGGTATAGAGTGTGTGCATGCCGTGGCAAGACGGTGGGCTCAATACACGTTGTGTGGTCTTCATTGCGGGCGACTGAGTTGACGATGCTCTCTCTGTGGAGGGCGGAGGAGCGAACGAGGCGCTGCGTGTGCGTGTGTGGGAAGTTTTTGGCGCGGAATATGGGATGAGAGGGTGGAGGACAGCCAGACGATGGTGCTCAAGCGTGTGGACACATTGCTGCCGGCTGAGGAAGGTCATCTGCGTTGCTGTTGAATATTTATCCGTCGCATTACTCGCCGTAATGGGGTGCACCTTTTTTCCATATCTGTAAATGTGTGCGTCTGTTCCTTGACTAGGATCGACTCACTCGTTGCCTTTCTTTTCAAGCGTTGGCGCGTGTTTGTTTATCTCCCCTCCCGCGCCTCCATCTGTATGCGTATATGCGTACGTCTGTGTGTGTGGAGGTGTGTGTGTGTGTGTGTATGTGCCACAAGTGAGGTTCGTGACAACACGAAAAAAAAACTTTCCAAAAAGAAACGAGTAACAGGCGCGCCGGAGGATGGGGCACTGCTGTGCGCATGGATGCCTCTCGTGCACGTGTGCCACTCCTCGGACGCTTCCATGCATGGTGAACACAGACGAGAAGCATCGATCATATGATTGCTCGGCGCTCTTTGCTGTTTTTTTTTTCTGCTCCTCTTCGCGGACGGATCGCATTGCTGAGTTTCTCGTCGCCTCTGGGTGCAAGTAGCGGTGGCTGATGCGGAAAGGGGTCAGGGGTGGGGTGGAGGTGCCTGCCTGCCTGCCTGCGTGTGTGTGTGTGCGTGTGGGTGAGCATGCGACCGCTCGTACATGTCCCTCCCGGGTGGTGGACGCCGGCGCCGGTCCACGTCACTTTCTCTTCCTGCATTTTCTCCTTGCCCATTGGCGCGCTTCTTCTCTGCCGCACCCCCTTTTTTTGTGGCTGGCAACACCTTAGCGTAGCGAAGCGCATTGGCTTCCACAGCGCCTTGCCATCTCCTCCCTCCTTGTAGGTGCCCTCATTGTGACGGCTGCTTATATACACCCTTCCGCACAGGCCCGCCTGCCCCGCATTCCATCAAACACGCAGCTACGCGCATCCGCACGTGTGCGAGAGGGAGAGAAAAACGAGCACGCGTCTTTCATCATGCCGAAGCGTCACCGCCAGCCGGAGCCGATTGACATCGAAAGCACGTTCCGTCACCGGAGCAACCACGAGTGCTACGACAAGAGGCTGCTTAGCAGTGATGCGAGCTTGAAGAACCCGACGGCACTTCGAGCTTCCTCGGCTGCCGCCACCTGCGCTGCCGCTGGGACTGAGCGCGCCGATTCCGTTTACTCCCCAGGTGAGATAGAGCTGGCCGAGAAGACCCGCAAGAGAGCCAAGGACCTCCCTGCAACTCCCGAGTCACTGGTGCGACACCGCCGGCAACTGAAGGCGCACGCCAAGCGACGCCGCATCTCGTTCGACAAGGACGGCCAACCTGTCGACGATGACAACGTCTCGGGAGAGGCGGCACTGAGAGCGCAGCAGAGGCGCCCTGTGCTGCTGCCGGTTAAAGTCTCTTTTCCATCTCTTCCAGGCCGAGCTTCTTCGGCTGCATCGAACGGCCTCGATCTCGCCAGTCACGACGAAGGGAAAGACGATGATGACGACATCGACTTCAGCTCCAACGACTACGTTGGAGATGACGGTAACCAACCTAGCAGCGATGACTCTGCGCTCGGCGGCGAAAGCGATGGCGACAGCGCTGCAGAGGAAGAAGAGGAGCTGCGCCAGCTACGGAAGTCGGTGGCTGCAGCTGCTGCTGCTGCCCAGCGACGCCAGAAGATAGGCAAAGGCGATGAGGACAGCAGCGATGAAAGTGATGGCGGCAACAACAGTAACGAGGAGGATAAAGTCCCCGATGATAGCAGCCCGCTGGGCAGCAGCGACGATGGCTTGGGGGACTCCTCCGGTATGGATGAGGAGGGCGAGTTGAGCCATGACTTGTCGGACTTTGGCAGGGAGCAGGATAACGACGAAGAGAGCGAGGAGGAAGAGGAGAACAGCGCTGGTGGTGTTTGGGGCACGCGCCGTCGCGGCGGCGGCGCTGCTGGGCAGAGCAGCGACGAATACGACGATGACGACGACGGCGGCGATGGTCTTGTGACTGTCGACTTTGGCGTGTTTGACATGGATGCATCTAACGTCGATGGGCTTCTCCACCTGATGGATCAGTTCTGCCCTGACCGAATGAACGAGGTGGACCGTGATGAACTGGGGCTGGCACTGTACGAGAGCCCCTTCACCAGCGTCGTGCGCCTGCAGAACAACGGCGAGGACACCACAGGGGAGGAGGAGCAAGAATTCTATGGCCTTTCCTCTGTGCTAGACGTCGCACACGGGCAGTCGCTCTACCCCGCGGCACTGCGTCCGCTCTGTGGGCTATTGCAACAGCGCGTGTGGCGGCAGGCGGCACCAGGCATTCCACCGACAGATATCTTGACGAGCGTTGTGGACGGCGGCCCCGCCGTGTCGTCGCGCGCCAAGTGCCTTCTGCTCATCTCCGAGTACATCCGGAACATCCCGCTGGAGCTGACGGTGCAGATTCTGGAGGATGTGCTTGATCGCCTAGATGCCGCCGGCCAGCAGGAGAAAAAAAAGATACAGGTGCAGACGGCGGGAGAGGCCATGGCGACGCACGAGCATCCCATCTTTGCAACTCACCCCAGCATGCTTGCCGTGCTGGCGAAGGTCCAGCGTGCCACTGATGCGCCGGTGACACTGCCGAAGCATGCTGTGCCATTCTCATCTGGCGGCGGCTCTGAAGGGGCTGGGAGTGGTGGCGACGCAGCCGCTGCAGCGCATCGGAAGCATCACAATGGTGGAAGCCGTAACACTAAGAAAGGGAGCGATGGGGCTAGTGGAAGTGTCAGCGGCGGCGCGATGGGTGCCCCCAACTCCCCGCTCGACCTTACACACTATATCTTCTGGCGCGAAGAGGACAACATTCTCTACGAGTTCCGCGACAAGCGGGTTGCCACCCTCGTCTACCGCTGCCGCCCGCAGTACGACGGCCAGCCGGCGCACGAAATACCGCTTTCAATCCTCTTTGTGCTGCAGTACGGCGCTGCGCGGCAGGCAGTGGACGAGATGCGGCGGCGGCAAACGGTCAACGCAGCCGTGGAGCGATACTGAGGAGAGGGAGTGGAGGAGTGAGACGGGGGAGGGTGGCGCACAGTGATGCGGCGCGAGACGGGGAGGGAGACTGTGCTAGACCTTGTTCAGGGGACCGCCTGCCTACCTGCCTGCGCGTGTCTGCGCGCATGTGGTGGTGTACGTGGGCGCACTCCACATGTGCGAGTCACGCACAGGCATCCCACAAAGACGCACATCTACGCAGACAATCCTGCACTTCCCGCAGCACGCCGTTCACCCCCCCCCCCCCATATCTCGCTGTATTGCTTCACCTTTACCTAATCACATTCCTTCTGCATAGTTTAACGAAAGGCACGTATGCGTCTCTCTCTGCGTCCCCTCTGACCCCTCGCCCCTCCAAAACGCATCCATATCAACACAAACGCCCCCAGAAAAAAAAAAAACGATAACAGGACACGGTCTTTGCACGAGGCTCTCCCGCTGGTGGTGGCGGTCGTCGTCGGACAGTTGCACTGCAAGCCTCTGCACGTTCCCCTTGACAACCCCAACCTTTTGGTGGTGTGCAGCTCCGCTCTTCACTCGCCTTTCACGACTTCTCTGCAAAAAATGAGCGGAAAAAGAAAAGAGTGCACGAACGCCGCGAAGCGGAGCGAGGAGCGAAGGTGCTGCAACCGGCGCGTTCTTCGCGCCGCACAAAGCCACGCGCGCGTGTCCATGCTGGACATTTCGAGGCTTCTTTAGCTTCTCGGCTTGAGTGTTCTCGTGATGCGTCCTGTCGGGCAACAGCGAGGTGGAGCACGAGGCTGTTTTCCGTTTCTGCGCCGTCTTCGACGCCCTCCCCTTCCCCTTGCTCGCATCTCCCATTTTCGTTGTGCGCTCATTGCCCACCTCTCTCTCGATCTATGCATGCCCGCATTGTGGGCTTGTGCTGCGTGCCGGAGAGTCTTTGCACCCCTTCTCTGCAGGCCAGCGGACGGGGAGGACACGTAGTCAAGGCGGCATGCAGCCGTCTACCTTGAGCTCCTTGCATGGAGTCTCTTCTTCAGCGCTCATAAGCACATCAGCAGCTCTGCATGACCCGACGGGTGCCACTGACGAGGAGATAGTAGAGTGCGTGCTGCTGATATGGCGCGATGTGTCAGCAGCGGCTGCACGCCGTCACGCTCCTTCTCACCCTGCCGTGATGCATCCAGCTGCCTTGCGCATCTTTGGCCATGATTCCCTGCAGAGTGCAGCGATGTTGAGGCGTCGCTATCGGCAGCTTGCTATTCGCGTGCACCCGGACAAGAACACGAGCTCGCGGGCGTCCGAGGCGTTTCAACTACTGCAGAGCTGCTTCGAGTACCTCGTCAGCAGCCGCGAAGCCAGGGGGATCGGTGGCGTTGACGTTGGAGGGCAGACGGCGTTCCAGCGCACAGCGGATCCGTCAAGGCCGGAGAAGGGGGATGCGTTCAGGAGAGGTGACACAGCCAACGGCGAAGATGCCAAGTCGTATGTTTCCTCCTCGTCATCGTCCTCCTCCACGTCTTCCGCTTCGCCATCCCCGCTATCACCGCCCTTGTCGCCTGTCTTCAGCACGGGCAGCAGCAGCAGCTCAGGGCGGTCTTTGCGGACTCACCCACGCACCGCCGCCGCTGCCACAGCTGGGAAGGCGTCACCACCACGGCCGCCACCCCCCTCACGTCGTCCAGCACCGGCTGAAACGCCGACGAGTAGAGGCGTGTTTTCCTCCGCCCCCGTGCCCGAGCCACCCGACGTATTTGCCACCAGCGCAGGCACAACGGCGGCCGCGGCGGTTCCAGCGCCGAATGTCTTTGATCATAGCAGCAGCGACCCTGCCGTGCCCCCTCCCCCCGTCTTTGACGCGCACCCGGCCTTCAAAGCCGGCTCGACGGGTGCTGCGCAGCCCCGCATTAGACGCCGTGCATCGACCGGCGTTTGCACCTCGTTCGCCGGCACGGCAAGCGATTTTGGCCCAGCACCACCGCTCGTGTTTGAGCCAGCATCATCTACACCAACAGACACTAGTGCGCGCGCCGTGATAGCCAGGCAAGCAGGGGTGGCAAAGCAGCACTCCTCGAAACAGCAGCGGAGTGCGCGACAGCCCGAACTGCCGACCCTGGCTGAGCTGTTGGCTCGTTTGGACGCCGATGACGATGAGGACGAGGGCGGCTCAGAGAACACTGTGGAATGGACCCGAGGCCTCTCCTCTCGAGACGGCTCGAATGGCTCTGCAGCGCGGGGGTGTCGCACCTATGAGACCGCCGCGGTAAACTTTTCGGCTCCACCAGCAAGGCTGTGGTTGTCCACGGCGCATCCAGCTGCTTCTCACTCTCGAAGCAACACAAGCGACAGCGCTGACTTGGAAAGCAGCGGCGCCCCTGTGAATCACCGCACATCGATGACGGCGGACCCTGTCCACCTGGACATGTCGTGTGCAACGTCGGTGTCTAGTGCACCATCATCGACTCCATCCACACTCGAAGCCTTTTACAGTGCGCTGCAGGAAGAGGTGAAAGATACGAAATACTATCACACCTCTTCTGCCTCTCCTCTTTCTCACATATCCTCTCGCCTGTTCGCTGGATCATCTGTGCGCAGCCGACGCGCCGGCGGCGGCGGGGTGGGAGGGAGCAGCGGGCGCACGACTCGAGGCCGGGGCAGCGGCGGCCCCACAGGAGAGCGTTGCGCGTGCGGCAAGGCCCCTCGTGGTCGCTGCTTTCTCTGTGAAGAGTAAAGATGTGACTGGTGACGTGGTAGCGGTGCGAAAGGCTTTTCTCTATCTTCCTCTCCCGCTGGCCTTCCACCCGCGTCGCTTAGGCTTCTTCCGTGGTGCGTGAAGCCCTCTCGGCACGTAGTGGAGGGACGTATTCTTCTTGCTCGTCGCTGCGCTGTGGTGGCTGTGGTATCGCCCCCGCCCTCTCTCCTCGGCTCTCTCCCAGGCTGCTCTCTTGTGTTCTTGTTTTTCAGGCACCCCTCACCACTTCATCCTTCCGCCAATGCAGTAGTGCAAGGGCGCAAGAAGCGAGCCCCAGCAAGGCTCTTCTCATATCCCACATGGGCGTCGTCTCTGCTATAGTTTTGCACGGACAAGAAATGCGCCAAGCAGTGTGGCGTGGTACATGCCATGTAGGCAGTGAACGCCACCACCGCCGGCGTCATCTAGCCGAGAAGAATGCGCTTCGAATGCCGCGTCTCACCAGTGACACCCCATCTGCGGAGTAGGTCTGTGCTGGTCTCCCTCCCCCTTTTCCCGGCGCTCCTCTCACCTCAACCTTTTTCTGTTCTGTCTTCTGATCGGCACTAGCGAAGCCTCTCTCCGCTCCTGATGCCGCTCTTGCTTTCCTTTTCACCACCCTTCCCGCCTACAGCCCACTAAGCACTCAAGCCGAAAACCCCCTCTGCCCTTGACTTCGCGGTGACAGGGGCACAGGGAGAGATGTACGCGCTCGCATGCATGCTTCCTTCTCACGAGTAGCATGGGCGGCTCCATTGGCAAGGCGCGCTTCTCACTCTCCGCTTCACCACAGGGGATGAGATGGAGGGGCAGGGGTGGCGGAGACGCACCTTGTGCGGCGCCACAAATCTACCGCGAGTGAACAAGAGCAAGGCAGCGATGGGGTCTGGTATCACCCCCGCCGCTACCCGAGCTTCCCAGAGGCGTGACAGTGGCAGCTCCGACACCTGAAGCGGCACATTGCGCCGCCGTACGGCAGGAACCTGCGCTTCCCGTGGCGCCCCACCGCACTGCACTACCTCGGCGCGCTCCGACCGAGAGGGTGGCGTTGTAGGAGAGCCACATCAAGGCTCGCCTCGACACACTGAAAGGGAGGAGAAGGGGGGAAGGCACTGGAGGCGGGTTTTGTGGTTTTCTCCACCGTCTACACGTCGGAATGTGGTGGTGGTGGTGGGGTGGGGGGCGGAGAGGCAACGGCCCGAGCTCGCGCCGTTTGCTGCCTTCGCGCGGCAGTTTCAGGACGCCAACGTGACTCCATCGTTCCAGCAGATCGTGGACATGAACTGGGCCTCCTGGACCCAGCAGCTCTTTGAATTCCTCGAGGCGAAGACCGGCGCCTGCGGTGGGCTGCTTCACATGTGCTTCTTCTGCTATCCCGCTACCGTTTCGTACGGGATGGTATCTGACAGCACCTCGAAGATCAGCGGCGGGTCTCGTATGACTGCTCAAGGGCTGGCTGGCAACCTGCACAAGGAGGATGTGGCCGTGCACTTTAATGAGATGCATAGGCTCAATGCCCCGGAGCCGGACGTACGGAAGTGTACGCCGGCGGCGTGGCCCGCCTACGAAGAGTAGCCGCTTGCGGGGTAGCGGGGCGGCGGCCGGAGCTGCCCTCTCTCATGGCGGATGGACCTCTGCAGAATGCACGTATGCGCGCAGAGGAGAAAGCACCACAAGCCTTGCTCTTTCTCTATTCCTTTTCTCGGTAACGGCCGGCCCCCTCTGCGGAGTTCGCTCTGACATGAACATCATTGCAATGTGCAGCGTCGCCGGTGCGCGTCGGTGTGCTGTGCTGCCGTCACCGAGGCGTGCATTTACGTCTCCTTGTGCGTGTGGTGGTGGGGGCGGCGGTGGTGTGCAGAGCTTCGCGGCTCCCGTTTTTCCGCCTGCTTGCGAGATGTTTCTCTCTCCCGTATATGTTGTCTTGGCTTTGCCTGCTTACTTGTCATGCGGCTTCATTTGTCTGCTACTCGAACCGTTCGTCATCGCCGAGTCTTTCGCCGTGCTTCGATGTTTTGTGGGCACGGAGGCCCTGACTCTGTCGTGGGTTTCACTGCGTCTTTTCGGTTTTCCGTTGGTATGATGTGGCGCTCTGAGCTTCTCCGTCTCCGGTGGTGGGGTGAGGGAGGAACAGGCGAAAGAAAGAGAGAGGCACAGACTGTGCATCTGAGCGTGCGTGTCTGTGTGGCTGTCTGTCTGTCCCCCACCTCTCCCCCTGCGCATGTCGTTCTATCAAGGGAGAGAGGGTGGGGTGGGTGGGGCTTCGCGCTGTCTGCAGCGTCTTCTTCTTGTTTGTGTGTTTCGTGTTTTTGTGCTTGCCCCTCCCTCCTTGTCTTTTCCCCTGCTACCCGTTCATGATGGGAGCGCAGGAGGAGGATCAGGAACGCCAGCGTACCCCCGAACAATCGATGTGCACGCGCGTGCGTACGTGTGCACGAGCTGCTTCGCGCGACTGCGTGGTGGTGTGCTCTGTACCCTCTGGACACCCTTCCCACCAAGAAGAAAAAAAGGACAAGACATTCATGATTCTCTCACGATGTGCATGCGTGCCCCCCAGATGCTTTCCAAACCTGCGTCTGCCTGCATCTCTCTCCCGCTCCATCATGTCGCCACGCGCGTTGGGATACACCCAACAAACCGCGGCAGACTAAAAAAGAAAAGGCAACGACAAACCTTCGAAGCGAAAGCAATACGCCGCCGTGAACTGTCATGAGTGCCTCTGCATGTGTGCGGGTGAACGTGTGCTTACACGCTTAGATACGAGCCCCTCATGGACGTCTCTCTCACCCTCATCCACACAGCACGCGTGCATGCAGTCGCCGCTGCTTTGCGCGCTTCTCTCCAAGCGTTTCCCTTCCTCTGTGCAGGCGCATCTCTGCCGCTTGCCAGCGCAGCAGACGGTCGACAGTGCACCGCGGTACCTCATCAACTTTCATTTCTTTCGTTGCTTCCTCCGCTCTCCCGCGCAGTTTCTCTCTTTTTGTTCTCGGACATCAACACGCCCGGAGTGGGTAGGTGAGGGGCCTCTTACACCGACGGCAACAACTCAGCAAGCACTCGGATAAGCGTCTACACCTTCCGCTCTTCTTTCTCATCGTAAAGAAGGTACGCTGGGCTCGAGGGCAGACGCAGGCATACGCGTCCTCATCCTCCATCTCACCTCCATCCTTAAACACACACACATACATACATACAGGCTCGTTTACCAGTGCGCTGTGAACAAGAAAACCGGCTCATAGGCAAACGCACCTATACACTGACACCGGCTGTTAACAGGGTGTAGAGCCTTTCTCTGCACGAACACTCAAACCCTCGCACTGACACACTCACAGAAGATAAGGCTATTGGGTACATCAGCGTCTCTCCCTGCTTGAGCGTATATCTCTCTCTACCCGCGTAGCTGTTTGTGTGGCCGTTTTATTCTTCTCGATCTCGCGTTGCGTCATATCCTGGCAAGGTCACGGCTTCCGGTAACGACGCGCCTTTACTTTTTGGTCGTGTAGTTGCTGGTTTTGGCGAGAGCGACCGAGAACCACGCGTGTGCCGCGCCGCCACTCTCCGCTGTTGTGCTTCTCCTCTTGTTTCCCAAAAAATATTCCCCCCCCCCTTCATTTTGTGGCGCAGCTCTCTCTGTCGCCCCCTCCTTCCTTGGCGATGTCTCTCTCCACTCACCGCCCGGTGAAGGGCATCACGTATGGGGTTGTGTGCCCTGTGTGCTGCAATCCGATGGACTTTGAGTGCATCAGTGAAAGGATGTACGGCGTGCGGTGTCCGACGTGCAATGCCATGATAGACCTCCGCAACCCGGCAGAGACGCTGCCGGACACCGACACCGGCGTCTACGAGGGGGACACGCAACGCATCAAGGTTGTGCACTACTCAGCTGAGGTAGAGCCGTCGACTGGGATGTCCGCCAGCGCGCAGGTAAACAACCTCTTGAGCAGCGTGGAGGCAGAGAAGCGCAAGATCATGCCGACAGTGATGACGGGAGAGACGAAGCAGGCCTTCTCCGCCCAACGCCAGCAGGCACTCGCGCAGAAGTTCTCGCTTTTCTTCCCTGTGACGCACGCGATCGAGTACGTCGTCTTTGGCAAGAAGCCGTACGCCAAAATCGGGCACGTGCGCATCTTCCGCAAGCGCATTCCCTTCTACGGATACGTGAACATCTGCGCCCCTCAGACGACCACATCCTACTCGGCGCCGTGCTCTTTCACCTTTCTATTCATCATCCCCGTCAGATGGCTCTGGGCACAATTAGAGCTGGAGTGGATAGCGCGCTATTACCACGCCGAGTTGGTGCTTGTCTTTCTCTTCTATACGCTGCTGTTTCGGCTGGCGTACAGTGATCCCGGCTATGTGAAGCCGGGCTACATGGACGACGAGGGCGGCGACACCGCTGCTGCTGCTGCTGCCGAGGAAATGACTCTGCGTGACATAGAGCGCAACCAGAGGGAGAGCTTGTGGGAGGATGTGAACGGCGTTCCGATGGAGCGCAAGTGGTGCTCTACGTGCAACATGCATCGCCCTGTGCGAGCTGCCCACTGTTACATTTGTGGCCTGTGCTGCTACGACCACGATCACCACTGCGGCGTCCTCGGTATCTGTGTTGGCCGTCGCCGTGTTGAGATGTTCTCGACGTTTGTGTCGGTCGCCACGATGATGTGCGCCTTACCGACGATGACCATCATCTGCGCCCTCTGGACACACTGGGAGAAGTTCACAGCAGCTCTGCTGGCGGTGGCGTTCTTTTTGGTCGTGATGCTGATGCCCTTATCCATCCTCCTCACCATGACAGCGGTCTCCATGTGGCAGTCGATCACTCAGGAGGCGAGCACCCGCGAGCGCATCCAGCACGTATACGCTCACAAGCGCAACCCCTACAACCGCGGCTTCTTCAAGAACTTGTACTACCACCTAGTGCAGCGCCGCGTCGCCGCGTCGCTGTTCGACGACGACTTTGTGAAGAGGTGCGCGCTGCGGGTTCAGGAGCGTGAGTTGGGCACCGGCGTCACGGTTACGTGCATCTGAGCGAGTGAAGGAGGAGGAGAAGGGAAGAGGACCAGTACAGTACACGTGTGTGCACATGCGCACCATCACAGCCCCTCTTGCTCCCCCTCTCTCTTTTCCTGTCCTCTTTCCCCGTCCACCCACACGCATCTAACCCTTGCTTCACTAGAGTGACGAGTGCGAAAAGGGCGACTGGTGATTGCACATCAGGTGCGGAAAGAGTCCCCCGTCGTCTTCGCTTGCTGCTTTGGCTTCCCTTTTAGCTGATTTAGTTTTATATGTTGTGTATGCGTGCTGATCTTGCTCTCTCCCCCCTCTCCCCCTCTCCCTCTTTCCCTCGCGTATGTTGCCTGCCTCGAAAGCATCTGAAATCCTACGTCTGCCCATGCACCATGCACGCACTGCCGCTCATTCACATCGACCCCCTTCCCCTCCACACACACACACACACACAGCGTGTCACCCTTCTTTTTAGGTTTCTTTGCAGGCGTTATCACCTTCAGCTGCTTTCTGCATCTCTCCCCCTTACCCCCTCTCGCAGCTCCTTGCCAGTGCTAAGTTCTGGAGTGACTGGGCCAAGAGCAGATGGTGCGCATTCTATCGGCTCGTACGAAATTCACGCACGGAAGCTGTGGACTCTACCTTTCCCTCCCCCACCTGACACACACAAACACACACAAACACACACACACACACACACACACACCCCTCCTTTCTTGCCGCGGATGGAAGAAAGTGCAAAGGTCGGGTCGTATCGACAGTGCAGCTTGCTTCACTTTCCCTCTCTGCATTTTAGATGTGTGCCTCCGCTCGACGACCACCTCCTCTTCCACAGCTAGCTCTCTCCGTCCCTCTCTCGCCTTCGCTCTTCCTCTTCTCCTGCGCGTTGCTATCATCATCGGCTGCCCATGCACGCCTGCATTTGTAATTGCCTCTTCTGTTTCTCTCTTGTGGGCTGCACATCTCCCGTCGCCATTGCTGCTCCTGCTCTCGTCCTTGTCTCAGTGAGCGTGGTACTTTACACAGACTCGGACGCGCATAATAGCAGACGTGCAGATTGAGAGAGGGGCAAGGAGAACGCTCGCGGCCCCTCCTCTTTCCTCCCTCCTCTTCTCTTTTCCTCTCCCACCTGGCGGAGAAGCCGCCCCCTTTTGCGCCCCGCCCCCTCTGGCTACCCCGCAGGCGACAATGGACGAGCCACAGAGAAACAAGTCCCACAAGAGCAAGACCGTCGGCAACAAGGCCGCCAAGAAGGACGCGCTGCGCAAGCGCCGCTCCGGCATCGACCTAGAACCGAACCGCGGCAGCAATGTAAAAGCGTTTCAGGGCCCCAGCGCGGGCGGCCACAAGGCGCAGAAGCTCTACCGCTCCATCGAGAAGAAAGAAACTGCCCTGCATGTGCCGACGATGGACAAGACGCTGCGCCACGTTGTGGCCGAGCCACCGCTGCTGGTCGCCGTTGTTGGGCCACCCGGCGTTGGCAAGACGACGCTGATTCGCTCCATGGTAAAGTTCTACTCCAATCGCAACTTGGCCTCGGTGCGCGGCCCCGTGACGGTGATAGCTGGTCGCTCACGCCGCATCACCTTCATGGAGTGCCCCAACACCTTGGCTTCCATGTGCGACGTGGCCAAGGTCGCGGACCTGGTGCTGCTCATGGTGGACGGCAGCTTCGGCTTCGAGATGGAGACGTTTGAGTTTCTCAACATCGCGCAGGTGCACGGGTTTCCGAAGATGTTTGGCGTGATTTCGCACCTCGACACTCTCAAGACGGGAAAAGCGATGAAGAAGCGCAAGAAGTTTCTTCGGCATCGCTTCTGGCATGAGGTGGCGGCTGGCGCCAAGCTGATCTGCCTCTCCCCTATGGTGCGAGGCATGTACCGACCGACTGATGTGCTGAACCTGCATCGCCTGCTCATCTGCGTCGATCCCAAGATTCAGGCCTGGCGCAACACACACAGCTGCGTCGTGATGGATCGCATCGAGGACATCACGGACCCGGACGTCGTCACGAAGAGCCCGCTGCATAGCCGCACCGTCGCCTTCTACGGCTACGCCCGCGGAAAGCCGATGAAGCCGGGCCAGCTGGTGCACATTCCCGGCCTCGGCGACTTCCCGGTGGCGCACCTTTCCCACCAGGCTGATCCCTGCCAGTTGGACAAGTTCAGCGGCGACAGCAAGGAGGGTGGCAACCACCGCATGCGCCACCTCAGCCTCAAGCAGAAGAAGCTCTATGCCCCGTACTGCGACGTAGGCGGTATCAGCTACGACGACGACGCCATCTACATCCAGGAGGACGCCGCGAAGGGCGCGATCGAACGCAGCGGAGAGGGTCTGCAGCTGCTTCGGGAGCTGCAGAATGTGCGTCCGATGGACGCGGCACAGACGAAGTTGCGCGTTGTGCCTCGCCGGCGCCGCCCAATGAACTTCCGAGACGAGGACACAATGGAGCTGGACATGGAGGAGGTTCGCATGCCCTCCGACGCCGAAGACGACGACGACTGGAGCAACGACGCAGGCGACGAGGGTGCGTACAACGACACTGTTATCGACTCAGACGATAACGGAGAGCGTGAGCGCCAGCAGCGCGGCGGACCCCAGCTCTCCGACTTTGGGGTCGCCGATGACGGAGAGGACGCGGCGGCCACCGCAGGCGGAGACGATGATGGCGGGGGCAGCAGTGAGGCTGCTCTGGCGCCCCGTCTGCTCAACGACCCGGACGCGATTCGTCTGAACGCCATTCAGCATGACTGGAGTGATGCCTCGATGCTGCGCTCGCTGAAGGACCTCTGCGTCACTGGAAACTGGGAGGCCGGCGCGGAGGGCGTCGACGAGGAGGACGCCGGCGCCGCAGAGGAGGACAGCAAAGGCTACGACAGCAACGATGAGGACTTTGAGCTGGAGGCGCGTGGGGAGAAGCCCATGACGCGCCACGACAACAGGCGCAGCGGCGCCGGTGTTGCTGGGGACTCCTCCACCTCCTGGTCTGAGGGAGATGGCGAGCCCGATAACGGTGAGGATGGCTTCGGCAGCGACGGCGTCGACGACCTCGGCTTTGGCCGCGCCAGAAACGGCTCGCGTGGCACCGCAGCCGCCCCAAGGAGGATGAACGCGTTGGCGTCCATCAGATACGGCGGCGGCGGGCAAGGCTCCCCTCGTCAAGGTGAGGGGGCGGATGTAGATGACGAGTACGACGGCTACAACATCCTTGACGACGACAGCGACGGCGGTGAGGTGGACGGCAGCGGCAAGGCTGGCCACAGCGTCGTGGGCGGAGCCGATCAGGAGCTGGATGACCTCGTCTCCAGCTTCCTGGCGCACGGCACCTCGCATAGCGGCAACGGCGGCAGCCGGGCCAACGGACGGGCAGCCACAACGGCCGGCCTCGACGGCGAAGACGGCATCGAGTTCTTTGACGAGGCGACGCGCTACGACCGCGACGACGATGGCAAGGATGGCCACCCGCGCCCGCGCAGGCGCCGCGTCAACCCACAGGAGGAGCGCACCGCCGAAGCGGAGGCGGGCGCCGAGGCCGTTGTGCGACAGGGCGGCAGCCTCACGGAGGAGCAGGAGCGCCTCTTGCAGAAGAAGATGGCGAAGAAGCGCGCGTTCGACCAAGATTACGACACTGGCAACGTCGACGGCGGCAAGAACACAACCTTCAGCTACTACCACCGTCTGAACCGGCAGGTGGAGGAGAAGAAGGAGCGCATCAACGAGGCCCTCGACGATGTCGGTGACGACATGGACAAGAAGATCCAGCTGGTCGGCTACTTCAGTGGCCTTTATCTGCGCATTGTGATCGATAGCGTCCCTGTCGAGTTCCTCAAGGCGTTCGACCCCGCTGTACCGCTGATTGCGGGCGGCATCAACGCCGGCGAGGATGAGTTCCGTATCGTTCAGGCCCGCATCAAGCGCCATCGGTGGTTCCCGAAGATCCTCAAGGCGCAGGATCCGCTGCTTCTCTCGATGGGCTGGCGCCGCTTTCAGACGCAGCCGATCTTCTCCACGGAGGACCCGAATGGGCGGTGCCGCTACCTCAAGTACACGCCACTGCACATGCACTGTATGGCAGCCTTCTACGCGCCTGTGGCGCCGCCAAACACCGGGTTTCTCGCCATCCCGGTTCGCGACCCGCGCGTGTCCTCTTTCCGCATCCCGTGCACGGGCTACACAATCGGCAATGACGTCTCCACGCCCATCGTGAAGAAGCTGAAGCTGACGGGCACGCCGGCCAAAGTGGAGAAGACGACGGCGTTCATCAAGGGCATGTTCAGCAGCGACGTGGAGGCGGCGAAGTTCATTGGAGCCAAGCTGAGGACGGTGTCAGGCATCCGCGGTATCATTAAGTCTGTAATGAAAGGCAAGCAGGGGCTCGTGCGTGCAACCTTTGAGGACAAGCTGTTCCCGTCCGACATTGTCTTTATTAGCGCGTGGAAATCTGTGGAGCCGCCGCGGTACTGCTCCATGCAACGCAATTTGGTGGATCCGGAGTGGGTCGGCATGCGGTCCATGCGGGAGCTGCGGCTGGACTACAACATGCCTCTCCCCCGCAACGACGACTCCGAGTACACCGAAATCAAGCGCCGCCACCGGGTCGCCGAGGAGGACGAGGACCTCACGAAGCAGAAGGTGCTGCTCTCGCGTAACCTCAAGATGCAGCTTCCGTACGACATGAAGGAGGACTTCATTCCAATCAACCGGGGCACCGCCCTACAAGAGCGCATCAAAGGGGCAACCACGGTAGCGCCAGAGCCGCGGGAGCAGCGACGGCAGGCCCTGCTTGACACCTTCGCGGATCGGGCGGATGCCATGACGCAGAAGAAGGACGCGGCGAAGAAGCGCGCGCGCGAGCGGTCGGCGAAGGAGGCGGCGAAGGAGCAGGAGGCGTATCTGCAGGGGCTGAAGAAGGCGAAGAAGGACACGGCCCGCATGCGAGAATTCCGCACGCAGCATAAGTCCCGCAAGTGACAGCAGGTCTTTGCGCTGCCGTCGGAGCTGGCGCTGACGGTGGCGGAGGAAGACGAAGAGGTGGTTATCACCAGCGTAGCGCCAGGGGGCTGCTGTGAAGCTCGCGTAGCATATGTCTGCAAGCGCTTCTCACCATTTCAGTCGTCCTTGCCCGCACACCTGCTCAAGAGTTTCTTCAACTCGATGTGCCCGTTGATGGTGATGACCCGACACCATCTCTATCTTTTTCTCAAGCACTGCCTACACTCTTTCGGCAGCGCTGTCGGCGACTCTGTATTTCTCTCTGACGGGCATGTTTTGCTTTTAAGTATAAGAAGCCACATACTTTGTGCCGTGGCCATGGACGGCTAACCGACGACATCACTCATCTCACACACACACACACACACACACACGAGAGAGAGAAAAAGGGAGGGAGGCAAACGCCGCATTTAACTTCTCGTGTAACGCGGAGCCGATTTCTTTTCGACCGTGCACCTCCACGGTTGTCTGTCTTCGTGTGTGTTGGCGCATGATTTGCTCTGCACTAACGGTGGCGGATCGCGTAACAGGCTGTCGCTTCCTTTCCTTCCCTTCCCTTACCCTCTTTCTCTCTCACCCGTGTGTGTGTGCGTGCACGTGTACGTAATGAACGACAACGAGGTAGACAAACACCTAAGCTTTCAGGAAAAGGGCAGGGCGCAGATGCGTGGAAGGAAGGAAACACGCCTCCTTCTCGTATTTTCGTTGCCGTCTCGTTAGCTGGCCCTCTGGACCCCTCTTCCTCACTGCCACAGGTATTGCCTCCCCTCCCCCCACGGCCCGCAAACCGCCACTTCACATGATTGCCAGAGCACCGCCCTTCAACTCACCCGCACATGTCTCTACTCTTCTCCCTAACTTTGCCCGTCCTCATCATCGCTCTCTCCTGGTTTACCACGGTGCACCTCTGCACTCCTCACAACACTTCTGTACTACCGCAGACGCTCGTACAGCATCGGATGATCACTTGCGTTCTTTCCCCATCGAAAGACGACGTCGTGGAAAATGGCCAACGCTGCGGTGCCGTTTCGCGGGGCAACCTTTGAAAGGGTGCCCCGCGACCGCCTCCGCCGGAGACGCGCGTAGAAGAGAAGGGAAGGCGGCGGGGAAAGGGAGGGGAGACGCACATGGCCGACGCAGCGCCGGTAAGGACGTGCTGAGCAGCAACAGCACCGAATAGCCCAAATTGAGAGGACGGTGACGCAGGGTTGGGATACGATAAGATGAGGACGATACGCAAAGAGAGTAGTCGGCACGCACGCATCAGCGCTGCGGTATACTCCACACTCCCTCCTCCCCGTTTTGATTATCCCATGTCTTCTGTCTCTCCGCATTCTGCACTCCTGACGCGCACACGCAAACACGCACACACGCACGCACACACATGAAGGCAGGAGCGGCAGCGGCGGCTACACGACGAAAGACGATGCTTCTGTCTGTTGGTGTGCTCCTTATTACTGTTTGTCTTCTACCCTTCACCGTGTCAGCTGCTTGTGCGCTGTGCCTCGTCTCCCTGACCTCTGTGAGTGTCGCTTGTTGGTTGTGCGCGTGATTTTCTCATTCCATCCCCCGCTGCACCTTTCTCGTCGCACTCGACTCTCGTTGCTCTCCCCAGTTCCATCGCCCGTTCCGGTTTGATTCTCATGTGGCTCGTACGCTGTTTCTCATCCCGCGACGGCGCTGAACCCGTTCCATGTATCCTCGCAACCTCTTCGACTCGCTTCTCGGACAGGTGCGAGTTGGCTGCTGGCGTCGACACCTTTGTTTGTTTCTGCTCTCACCTTTTAGCTTGAGCGGAGAGGTTTCGGAAGGCAGTGGTGGAGTGAAGTCACGGAAGCGAAAACGAACTACAGTGGCCTTGAGCCGCGTCAATGGAATCTGGTGCGCCTTGTGCTTGCCTTTCAACACACAGTGTCTCTACTTGTGTCTCCTTGACAGCCGCAAGGCTTGCGCTCCCAAGTCTTTTTCGGTGCAAGCCCACCGTACCTGCGTCCGCCTCGCATTAGAGGCGAGGACCTATAACGGCTGCTTCGTGAGAAGAACTATCGAACCAAACGCGAAGCCGTATTGCCAAACACCCGGAGGCGCTTCCCTCTGCACGCGGGCATTCATGCGGATCGGTCCACAGATGTCTCCCGCTGGCCGGGCTGAGAGACGCCGCCCCGACACTAGCTTCTCTCTCCGCCCTCCTGTGCCAGGTGGGTGGGGTGGGGATGTTTCTGTGTGCAAATGCCTGCCCTCTCGAAACTTTCTTTGGCTGTCTTTTCGCTTCCCCCTCCCCCATTTTCCGCGGACGAGACCCCCGACAACACAAAAGAAACCGCTGGTGGTTGTGCCGCGCGTGTGTGCGCGCCTCCTTACCCGTCCGCTTCTCCGGTCTCCCCTCGGCACGTGCACACACGCACAGGTGCCAGCACGCCGAGACACCGCAGCCGCAAGCTACACGGCGGAGGGTGAACGAAGAAGCAAAACAAAACAGGCGAGGGACATTCATGGACGGTGCCCTTTTCATTGGCATCCTCACCTTTTCTGATACCGTGGGTGCCTGTGCTGCGACTGCAGCGGTCAAGCACGCATCCGCAACGAAAGTTCTTGTGTGGCACCACCTCCTTGTATTGTCTTCCAGTTAAAATGCTTAACGCCTTGTAATCTCTGCCCCCCCCTTCACCCGCCCCATTTCACCTCACGCACTGCCCTTGGGGGCACGTATCCTTGTTCTTTCTTTTGCGTTCTCTTCCTATTACACACATCTCTCTATATACATCTATATCTGTATCTATATCTGGAGGGAGGGGAGTGGAGAGGGAGAGAGAGGAAGAGATACTCAGTATATCTGCGTCTTTTTCGGAGTTGGCGACAGTGTGCTCTTGCTGCATCGCTGCGGGCTGGATATCTGTTCTTCTTCCTTTCTTCTGTTTGTTGTGCTCCTTTTCGCGCTCCGTGTGTTCGCGTGCTTTCTTTTCGTGCGTGTATGCGTTTTTGTGTTTGTGTGTGTGTGCCACCGCGTCCGTATTTTGATTGCGGGTGACACGCGTACTCTCTCCTGCTCCGCCTCCCCCCTCTCACTCGCTCGCTTGCTCTGTGTTTTACGACTGCGCTCCTACACCTTTCGTCTTCCTCATCTTCGTCTTATGTTGTTGGCGGTGCGCGCGAGGTTGCCATCTTTGATGGATGTGTCGTTCTCTTCGGCTCTCGTGCTTGCTCAAATTTGGTTCGGCTTGACGGGCAGGTGTTGCAAGCGTCACTATCTTCTCCCTCGCTCCTCCTGCCTCTTCTCTGTTTCTCTCGTGTCAGCTGCCTTGGCCACCCTAGCTTCCGCACCAACATTATCGCGTGTACCAGCATCGACGGCAGTGGCAGCAGGAGAGGCAGTCCCTGCGGTGGTGCTCACCCTCGCTCAGGCTGCTTCCTGCGGCTGCCCTTGCGCGTGTGCCTTCTCTTTCTCGAGCCGTGCGCACTCAAGGACGCCTTTTCTCACGGCTTACCGTGTTGGGTTGGCTTTGTCGCATCACGATGGAGCCTCTTCCCCGGAACACGCCGTCGCTCTGCAGCTTCGAGTGCAGCTTTCCTCGGTCGCTGATTCTCTTCCTACAGAGTGCGCCGCCAACCATTGTGCTGAGCGCCTTTCAGGCTGACTGCGAGAGTCAGGGTGTGGCCTGGTGCAGCGCTGAGGCACAGATGCTCGCTGTGGAATGGTTTGTGCGGCACCCCGTCGTGAAGAAGTACCCGCCGCGTCGTCGAATGGTGCGAGCCTTGCTCAAGGCGTACATAAACTCGGTAGAGGAGCAGTACGCTGCCGACTACGCGCTGTCCTCCACGTCGAGCGAGGACCCAGTGCAGACGGAGTTGATGGAGGAGTTTATTCGGGTAAGCGTCTTCGGGGGGGCCAGTGAGCAGGGGTTTTGCTTCAAGACATTCTACAACCCGTTTGCTAGTGCGCCAGACACCCCTGCCATCACGAGCGCGCCTGCCACCTCAACACCGCCTTCTGGCCCGTCAATGCCACTGTCTGCGATTCCGACGCCGTCACAGGTGCACTCCGTCCCCCCCGGCTCCTCACCGCGTGCCTCGTTGTCTCCTGAGATGCACACGGGCAGCTCTCAGCGGTCTCTAAACTCCCACAGCGAACCCACACACACCCTTTCCCCCCATGGCATGCCGCCGTGCATTCTGGTCAACGACGACTCGAAGGTGCTTCTGCCCATGGCGTCCGTACGCTCTCCACCCACATCGCCGTCGCAGCGGTCGCCGAGGCACCACCAGCACCAGCAGCAGCGTCAGCAGGTGCCGCTGCCGCCACATCCACCAGCACCAACCCCAGCCTCTGCCGCCGCCGCTGCTGCTGCTGTGCGGCCGCTTGATCAGTTCAGCAGCATCCGTGTCTCCTGTGAGCAGTTCTCCAACGTGGGCCTCTCGCTCTGGCCAGCCGCCTTTGTCATGATTCAGCTGCTCGCGCAGGAGCTGAAAGGGCAGACGCACATGCTGGCGGACGTTCTCGGCCTCCCGCGCGCGACGAACAGTACATCGAACAGCAGTGCATCCCCGGCGCCACTGCTGGCGACATCAAACGGGCTGCACCCGCACACCATGCCGACCCCACTGTCACTGGGCCCTACGGCTAGCTGTAGCCTGCGCAGCAGCAATGACGGCAGTGCCGGCAGCAGTAGTGGTACAAATGTGTGCAGCAGTCCGTTGCGCATCCTGGAGCTTGGCGCGGGGGTCGGCCTCACGCCGGTGTACCTGCACCATATGAAGGAGTACCAGCAGCACGTCGCGTCCTTCCTCGCCACGGATTACCAGGAGTCCATCGTTGACAACATGCGTTTCAACATGACCGAAAACGGCATCCGCCTTGTCTCCGAGTCGCTGGCTGCCAAGCGTGGGCTGGAGAGGGGTCCGACGCCGCCGCTTCATCGCGCGGCGTTGCTCGACTGGCTGAACCACGCCGATAACGAGGAAATGTTCATGAAGGACGAGGTGGACGTGACCCTCGTGGCCGACTGTATCTACGACACCGACGTCATTCCTGCACTGGTCGACACAATTCACCTGGCTCTCACCGCGCGCAGCACGGCGCCGTACACGTCGGGCACCCTGAAAAAAAAGCGTTGCTGCATCGTTGTGCAGACTCACCGGCAGGATACCACCATGCAGAAGTTTTTCTCCTCTGTACGCACGTTTGGGCAAGTGCGCAGCTACAACCTTGTCCGCCAAGTGGTCGGGTCGTTGCGTATCAGCGAAGACCACAGCGGCGACGACGGCGGCTGTGTTCCACTCGGTGGTTGGGACCGGCAGGCGCAGTTACTCAACCCCGACCAGGTTGTCTGCGCGTTGATGCCGGATGTCATCCTTGAGGACGGGTCTATGCGCTCTGCTAGCGGGCAGTGGCATGACAGCGGCGCGAATGAGACGGCGACGGCGGCTGAAGCACTGCTCGCGGATGGGATGATTGGACCTTTCTACACCTCGATGGTGGGGCTGATTGGCGTGCACGTGATTACCTTGAAGGCAGCCAAAGTGGCCAGGTAGAAGGGGTTGGCGCGCTTTTTAAGCCACGCCGTTCTCGGATGGACGGAGGAAGGGAAAGCTGTGGGGTACGTGTGTGTGTGTGGTGAGGGGGCGATGGTGGCGGAGGGCCCAGGGAGACGCGATGCCCATCAGCTCTCAGGCATATGCGCTTGGGCTCGAGTAGCGTTTTGGCGCAGCTGTGCGCACTCCTCTATTGTACTGAGGCAGCGCTGGTACGACAGGTCGTTCTCGCCCACTCTTGCCTTCGTTTTGAGCACGCACTGATCAATCACTCATTTTGTGTTTGGCATTAAGCGCACCGCATCAAAAGAAAAGTAAGAGTAGGCCATAATCCGTGCAGATGTGCCTAGAGGTGAAACGACGCGGTAGCCAAGCGCGCATGCACCATCACAAGTGCATATCCGAGTCGCACTCAAACGGACAGGTCGATGATGGTGGCGGGCGAAGGCACCGGTGCTGCGCTGTAGCAGCTTCCATTCCGCTGTGTGCGAGCATGCGTACGTGTTGAAGTGTGCGTGCGTTCCTGATGATACCCATCGTGGATGTGGACTGACGTTTGTGGAAAGCGAGCGGGTAATGTGGACGGGGCCGCCTCGGCTATCGAGCACTGTCATGGCCATCATAATCATCGTGTCGCTATTCTCTTTTCGTCCCCATCCCTTCCGTCTCCCCTCTCCCTCTTCAACACACCTGAGGATGCATTTTTTTTTTGCGCCTCCATCCCGTTTCGCCGCGCACGAGCTCTTTGTGTTCCGCGAATTTTTTTTCGTTTGCGAGCGTGCCGCCCGTGTACATCTTTTACTCCATAGAGTGAGCATCATGGTCTTCTCCATCCCATCCTACCTCGGCGTGGGCGATCGGTACAAGAAGCCTATCGATGCCCGCGCGCAGGGCGCCACGTTCCTTGTCTCGCGCCCCAAGACCGGCACGAACCCCGACGCGCTCTTTGATAAGGAGCTACACCACTTCTGGAATGGCGAGCGCGGCGGTGACCCCGAAGCGGTGCGCCGTCGCCAGCAACTGGAAAGCGCGAAGAAGAACCTGACGCCGAACGGGTTCGTCTACTCCAGTCCCACACCGGAGCCCGCCGGTCTCGGCTCGTACTTTGGGTGCTTTCAAGCCACCCCATACGCTCACGTCCCAGAGTACCCAGAGAAGCACGACCAGGCCATCGCGAAGCGGGAGCTGCCACCGCGGGGCGTGTACACTTCACCGGCGCAAAAGGGCACCGGCTACGGCTACGCCCACGTCGCGCTGTCCGACGTGGGAAGCAACTATATCGCCATCATTTACGAGCAGCAGCGCATCAACGAGCGTCGTGAGCGAGAGGAGTGGAAGAAGAAGATGCCAGCGGAGCCGTTCCGTCCCGCCGGCCGCGAGGGGTTCACCTTTGATGAGAGCCCCGCGACGGGGACGTCTCGCTGCTACATTATGACGGTGCCTTTCAGGGAGAAGCGGCCGGAGCCGGTGCTCACCCACTTCCGCATTGACCAGCCATGGCGCCCCGCCGGCTATGTCGAGGACAAGCCCACCACGATAGAGTACTGGGAGGACCCGTACCGCGGCTACGACCCCCGCAAGGAGCCAAAGGAGTATGTCAAGAAGCCGTCGGACGCCGTCTTTCTGCCGAGCTCGCTCAACGACAACTTCTGGTACACGCAGAGCATAGTGTTCAAGCGCATTTGAGGGCAGGACAGGGGCACTGGTCGCGCATGCGGGCTGGCGTGCGTGTGTGTGTGAGCCTCACCTCTTGCGTGTCTTTCAGCAACCTCCTGCCGCTTCTCTGTCCGACTCTGCATTGCTGTCCGTTGCCCTCCTGTGCGCCGTTGCCGCAGATTTCTTTAGGGTTTTCATCCCTGCAGCGGCGACGTCGCTGTTGCCCCCTTCCTCCTCCTTCGCGTCTCCCTCCTTTCTGTCACCTCTCTGGCGCCTATTCCGTCGTCTTTGTGCAGTTGTGGCTGATGTATAGCGAACTCTGCTGCTTTCCTGTGTTGCCTATGCGCGCTATGCCCGGTGCCGCGTCTGTTTTGTGGTGCTTCTGTCGTTTTGTTTCATTGTGTGACGGGCACCTGCACACCCCGCTCCTCCTCCTTCCTCCTGCCAACGGTGGAGGTGTGGCATCATCTTCTGAGCGGAGCGAGGTCGTAGAGAGAGAGGAGGAGGATGAAGCGTGGAGGGAGGGTACACAGCTGTATCCTGTCCCTTCCCGCCCTCCCCCTCCTTCTCACACACTCCCTGTCCTCAGCTCTACGCAAACATGTACAGCCATTCTCGTATCAGTGCGTCTGTCTGTGTCTCTCTCTGTGTGTGCGCGTGAGTGGTTCCGTGTCTCCTCTTTGTGTTGTTTTTCTCATCTCTCCCTCCAGTTCACGCCCACATGTGCATGTGGCCACACAGTGAAACACACCGACAGCCCGCGCCTCCTTCCTGCCCTTTTCGCGCGCACACCACCACCACCACTTTATGTCTCCACTCGGTGAGGCAGGAAGCTGGTAGAGCAGGTGACCCTGCTCTCTCGTCTGCGCATACCAAGCACAGTCGTGCATACGTATCGATGTCCTTGTGAAAAAAAAAAGATGCGCTCTATTCTTGCCGGTGCGGCCTCTGTGTAAGCAGTGCGGTCACACCCACACCCACCCACCCACCCACACACACACACACACGCCACCCCAGTAGTCCGGCCGATGGAGGAGAACATTCGGACTCGCCTCCCGGCCTCGGTGTAACTCTTTCTCCCGTGTTCCGTTTCGCGCCTTCTCCCTCTCCCTCTCTAACGCTCGCGCTTGGCGACCGGAAGCATTCGCATACGGCACCCTCACCGCATGGACCACATCTGTAGAGCGCCACGTACACACCGTTCTTGCCGCGTCTTGAGAAGAAAAAGCAAAGAAGGGAAAGAGCAAGCGTGATAGAGCAAGCGCGCCTTCTCCCAGTTGCCTGCCCAATCGCTTTCCTGCCACCGTCGTCGTCGTCGGCGGTGGCATGCGGCACAATAGAAAACGCGAGAGAGTGGCTGCCGATGAGGCCGAGAACGTCGGGCCAGGCAACACTGCTGCGAAGCGAATGCCTGTGGCCGCCGCAGCCTCGTCTTACTCTTCCCCTGCCTCGCATATCCCGATGCATTCGCGGGTGGTTAACGTGGCATCGGATAAGAGCAGTGGCAAGAAGGCTTCGTCACCTTGTTCTCCGGTGACGACACCAGGAGCTTCTTATGATGCCACTACTGCCCAAGCGGTGCAGCGGCCCCACTACGCAAACAACACGACGACCCGTGCCGCCGCGGCCTTGTCGCTGGACGGCATCGCTAACGCTTCCGTGCGCAGTAGCGATTCAGCAGAGTCGGCATCCTCGACCGCGGCCCGCGCACCGCTGAGGCGCGGCCGGCCCCAGCAGCCGCTTCGGCCGCCTCTGTCACGTTCCCTCATGCCGAACACGCCTCGGAGCGCGGCGCCACTGCCAGGGAGAGGGCGTGGCGCTGCTGGCCTTCGCTCTCGCGTAGATCATGCCGCCACAGGCGCGAGCTCTCCCGCTACGGCGGGTGCCAAAGGCGGCAACGCTGCCTCGCCGACAGACGCATCTCCTAGTGACTCCGAGAGACAGCTTTGGGACACGTGGCGGGAAAAGCGCGAACAGCTCGAGCGAGAGGTGCAGATACTGACGCAGTACTCGCATAAGCTCGCGGAGGAGACGCAGGCGGTCCAGGACGCTATTGAAGGCATGCTCACCGAGTTCGAAGGCGAGAGGCAGCGTGTAGAGGCACGCCACGGTGCCACAGTGGCGCGCTACCAAGGCTTCATGGATGCCCTGCGCGCACGCGAGGAGGCTTGTCTGGCAGCGAAGCAGCGAGCGCTGGATCGCATCCGCACTTCTCGAGAGACTGTGAGTCAACTTCAACGCGAGCAGGAGGCAACGCAGGATGCCATCATTTTGGCGACAGACGGGCGCGATCGGCTGGAGCAGGAGCTGGCCAGCGCGAAGAGCACGGCGGCGGAACGCGCGATAACCCTTGAGCACCTGCAGCAAGAGGAGGATCGCATGAAGGATGCCACCTATGGCCTTAGCGGGGAGGTGAAGGAGTTGGTGCTGGAGATGGAGCGACTCCGCAAGGAGAAGCACCGCATCGATGTGCAGTCGATGGAGACCGAGGTGGCCCGGCGAGAGCTGTACTCGCTTTGCGAGGAGCTGAAAGGCTCTATTCGTGTCTACTGCCGTGTGAAGGGCTCTGCCCTGCCAGTGGCGTCGCAACTGCCAAGCGACGAAACCGCATGCGACGTGGCGCCGGCGCTGCAGGCCGTTCGTTCGTCAAAGCCAGACGATATTTGCACCTGCGTGGGAGAGGGCGCTGCGGCTACTGTGGTCGCGCCTGTCGCCATGCCCCCCGTCAGCCGGCTGCCCAGCCGCAGTGGATCGATGGGGTCGACTCTTTCAGCCGGCATGCTGGCGGTCGCGAGTACTCCCACTAGCACCGCAGGGGCTGCCGTGGCAAAAACAGACGCCCGGCGCAATGTCGGTGGGGGTGGGTTGCGTAGCGGCTGCTCCACGACAAGGTCAAGCATGGCCACGACGAGTGTCATGGGGGACGGTGAGGCCGACGCCACTGCCGACGAAGGAGCAGCACCCGTCTTTTCCTTCCCGGATCGCGGGGAGGCAGATGACCTCAGCGACGCCAACCGGAGGGCGGAGCAGGGCGGGCTCTTGCGAGTGCGTGGGGCAGCGCCGACGGCAACGGCAGGCAGTGCCGCGGCAGCCTCCGCCCATGCCGTGATGCCGCTCCTCTACCCTTCGACAGCGCAGGGCTCGAGAGAGGAGGAGGCGCATCTTCCCGTGGGTGCTGCTGCTGATGCGTTACATCTGCCGTACAGTTGCGGGCGTTCCATCACAATCCACCAGACGCGCTCCAACGCCACTTCGACAGGCCTCAGCAGCTTCGCGGAGACCTTCACCTACGACAAGGTTTTCACTGGCGACGCGCGGCAGGAGGAGGTGTACCGCGATGTCGAGCCACTCGTGCGCAACGCCGTTGACGGCTACCGTGTGTGCATCTTCGCGTATGGGCAAACAGGCAGCGGCAAGACCTTCACCATGGAGGGCGACGTGCGAGGCAGGCCGGAGATGTACGGCGTCACTCCACGCGCTCTTCAGACGATACTGCAGCGGCAAGCCGAGCTCGCCAACGAGGGCTGGAGCCATGAGCTGTCTTGCACGTTTATCGAAATCTACAACGATGTCATCCGCGACCTGTTTCAAAGTGGGTCGGCGCGATACGAGGTGATGCTGCAGCAGCAGCACACAGCTCCGACAGCGTCCTCCTCCGCTGCTGTGTACCACACGATCAAGCACAGTGGAGACCGCACGCACATCACCAATGTGATAGAGCGAAATATACGTAGCATGGAGGAGTTCCTGCAGCTCTACAAGCAGGCGGTGCTACAGCGAAGCACCGCCAAGACAGATCTCAACGATGTCTCCTCGCGCTCGCACTGCATCTTCACGCTGTACATTTCCGGCACCAACGCCACGATTCGCCAACGCAGCGACGGGGTGCTCTGCCTAGTCGACCTCGCAGGCAGCGAGCGCGTCAACGATAGCGGTGTGCAGGGCAAGCAATTCAAGGAGGCGGTGAACATCAACCGCTCGCTGTTGGACCTCGGCAAGTGTATCCGCGCTCTGCGCTGCGGGGCGGTGGTGCCGTGGCGTAACTGCAAGCTCACGTATCTCCTCCAGAACTACCTCGGCGCGAAAGGCGGGAAGATGCTGATGATCGTGACGGTTTCCAATGCAAAGGCGCACGCGCTGGAGAGCTTGAACTCGCTGCGGTTTGCGGCACGGGTACAGGAAACATACGTTGGCACGTCTGTGAAGCGCGTGACGAGTATTTAGGCAGCACCTCTCCCCCTCAACTCTGCTGCGCCATCCCGCTCGAGGGACGGAGAAGCGTGCGCGCGCGTGCGTTCTCCTCTCTTCTTCAGCCCCTCCCTCTACCGCACTTGTCGTTCCCTTTTTTGTTAGATCCCTCCTATATATTAACTTATCTTCTCCCTCCTCGCCAGTGCGTCGCTGCGGGAGCGACGCCGCGCATCTGCTGCTCGCAGCAGATAACTCTGCATCTCACGCGCTCCTCCCTGTGCTGATGTCTCGCGAATCCCTCCTGGAGGTGAGCGACAGACTGGGACAGTGAAGGAGGTACGCGTAAGACGCACGCCGGTGCTGCGGCGTGCACGGTTTCGTGCGTGCACCTCTGCATCCCGTCTTGTCCGTCTCCTCCCTCTGTGATGATGATGCTCGGTTTCTTCCATCCACTCGCACTCGCTCACAACACGGCGGTTTGCTGTTGAGGGTGGGGCTGGCCACCCCGACATCTTTCACCGCCCTTGTCTGCCATTATGGGGATCGCTGCACCGGCGACCGATTCAATCGTGCACACATAGACACATTCACACACACACACACACACACACACACACCCATCTCAGCCACACTTCGCGCGACGCCATGTCCGACATCTTTCCCGAGTCACATCCGGAGCATCCGCTCAACCTCATTCCGGAGCTCTGCCGCAAGTTTTACGACCTTGGCTGGGCCACCGGCACGGGCGGCGGCATCTCCATCAAGATGGGCGAGAACTACTACATCGCCCCTAGCGGTGTGCAGAAAGAACGCATCATGCCGAACGAGATTTTCGTGCTGAACGCCAGCCAGGATGTCGTCGAGGAGCCGCGCACGGAGAAGCAGCTAAAGATATCGGAGTGCACACCGCTGTTCTTCAACGCCTACCGCCTGCGCGGCGCTGGGGCGTGCCTGCACACGCACTCCGCCAACTGTGTCCTCATCAGCCTCCTATGCGACCGCGAGTTCCGCATCTCCCACATCGAGATGATCAAGGGCATTATCAACAACGAAACGAAGAAGGCGCTGGGCTTTCGCGATACCCTCGTCGTCCCAATCATAGAAAATACCGACTTTGAGAAGGACCTGACGGCCTCCATGGCGGAGTGTATGGAGAGGTACCCAGAGTCGTGCGCGGTGCTCGTGCGCCGGCATGGCATGTATGTCTGGTCCGACACTTGGCAGAAGGCGAAGGGCGCAGTTGAGTGCATCGACTACTTGATGGGCCTGGCCATCCGGATGAGGACACTAGGTCTTGAGTGGGAGCCGAAGGACGCCAAATAAGGACTCAAGCAACACAATGGTGTATTGCATAAACGTATACAACAAAACACACACCACACACACACATATAAACTTACGTATATGCATGCGTGTGTGTGTCTTGTATGCATTTGCGTTTTTTTTTTTTTTGGAAAACGGTGGCGGGGTGAGGTGTGCTGTGTGCGTGCGTGTGCGCTTACGGAAACTTGACGGACCGGCCGTTGCGAGAGAGGGACGTCTTTGTCCCTTGTATCCGCCACACAGGCATACGCACAGACGCCAGCGAGCGTCGCTGCTGCTCTCACTCCACCCGAGGAAATCTGCCGCGTGCTTACCGACCGCCACCTGCACATGTTCTGGTAACGGACATGACATGAGAAATAGAAAAAAGGCGCATATCGGCACCCAGTAACCCAACGTGCTCCATTTTGGGATGTAAAAGGGCGCGAGGGAGTAGGGAAAGGAGGGAGGGGGGGGGGCACATGCCTCATCATCGATGCCGCGCGATACACGTAGAGAGGGAGAAAGGCATGCCCCGGTGCGCACACCCTCGCCCCTTCGTCTCTGTGCTATATATATATATATATGCGTAGGAAATACGTTGTGCATGTATTTCCTTTCCTCGCCTCATTCCGTCGTTTTACCTCGTTCACTTCGCTCCTTCTCGCTCCCGCTCTTAGCCTCTGCGGGGAGGGGGAGGCCCTTGGGCCACGATGCGGTCAGAATGTGTCTCTTGTCGCTTCTCTTCCCTACCTTTTCTGCAAGCCTCATGTTCGCCCCGCCTCTCCCTCCTGCACGCGCGCTCCAGTGGAGTTGCCTTTGTACGGGTTGTTCTCCCCTCCTCCCAACACATTCACATCAACATAGACGCAACCACACACATCCAGCCCGAGGAGGGGCTAGGAAGGAAAAAGGGCGTCGCCCCCCTTCCCCCCTTACTGACCATCGCACAGTGTAGGTGTCTCTCTTCCTCCTCCTTGGTCCAAGTGAGTTTGGCTGCTGTTGCCGACGAAGAAGCCGTAGGGTGTGACGGAAGGCTTCACGGACCGCCATGGAGGACGTGGATGCATTTTTGGCCAGCCTGGACCAGTTCTCATCGCCGACCATCGATGCTGGCATCCAACGGCAGCAGGAGCGCCAGAGCGGAGAAGTGACAACACCGAGTGCGTCGGCAGCTTCGGCAGCTGCACCGCGCAACTCTCAGCGTCAGCATCGTCGACGGCAGCGCGACGGCGATACTGGTGCGCTGGCCTGTCCCGCGGCGCCGAAGCAGCTGCATTTTGCAAACTCGAGTGACAACGCGGGCCAAAACCGTAGTGTCCCGCATCTCCCTGCAGCCTCGCCGTCTTCGCACCCACATACTGTGGTAAGCAGGCACCCACCGCATACGTGGTGGTGTTTCAGATGCGCAGCAGAGAACACGGCTCAGATGCAGAGCTGCGCGCTCTGCCATCGTCGTCGCCACCGCGTGGAGGGGCCCCGACCGCCGCAGGCGTCGCCTGAAGCGTCTCTCCCCTCGGCTTCGCCGGTCGGCTCACCTGCACCGATGTCAGAGTCTTCTCAGGTTCGCTCCACCGGTGCACCGGCGGGTGCACGCGGTGGAGAGCCAGGCTATGAGCCGGTCGTTGTTGCAGGGCCAGGGGAAATCTCGTGTCCCCGATGCACCTTTCTTAACTCGTCCTCGAGGCGCACCTGCGAGATGTGCGACGGAACACTGCCCGCGGCGATCGCTTCCTTCACGACCACCATGAAGGACGTCGGCGCCTCTCTGCAAAAGTCGAGCCCCTCGGCCGCCATGTCCGGTGGCACGCCGCTTGGTTTCGGCGCGTCTGCCGCTGCACCAGTCCCTTCCAGGGCTCTCGCAGGCCTGGGAAGCGGCGGCCGTCCGCGGGGCGAACACGCACCGGAACCAGCGCCGTCTGGCGTCGCCGCCACGACGCAGCGTGTGGTTCTGGAGGAGGCCGCCAGGGCAACCTTGTCTCTCTCTCCCGTGGCCCTGGGCAGCCAGAGCACCCAGTCGTCGTCCTCGTCTTTCTCTGATAGTGACGACGATGATGACGGGGAGAGCGGGGGCGAGTGGAGTGACGAGGAGGAGATCGCGTCGCGCGACACGGCTGGCCACCGCGAACTGGTCCGCTTCCTGGAAGCATTGCAGTCGGTGAAGTTCGACACGCTGCCGTGCGCCGCCGTTCCAGCGACGATGCGGGCACGTGCGGAGCTGCGTCCCTTTCAGCTGCAGGCGCTCTACTGGCTGCTGTCGCGCGAGCAGCCGCCGCTTCTTCGCGCGCGTGTGGCGCCCGGGGACACCGACTCGCTTATCGCGACGAAGGAGGCGACGCGCACTATCGACAGCGGCGCCGTCAGCCGCGGCGATGAGGAGGATGGTGTGACTTACGCTGGCGGCAGCGGCCGTGGTGGAGGTGAAGCCTTCGGGGAGGGCGCAGACTTCGATGCGGAGAGCTCGTGTACGGCATCGTCCGCCTCTCGTGCGCTGACAACTACATCGTGCCCTCCTTCTTCGGGTGTTGCCACCCGCACCCCCAACGGCGGCGCAGAGGACGATACCAACATGTCCATGAGAGGGCAGGAGATGATATGCACCGTGCGCGGCGGTGTGTTCGCCGACTACATGGGTCTAGGTAAGACGCGCACGCTTATCGCGTTGTGCGAGACTACGCGGGTGCCACGCATCGATCGCGTGACCGGCTCCTTGGTGGAGTCGGCGGCGACGCTCATTGTTTGCCCGACCTCCCTCCTCACACAGTGGGTGCGTGAAATACGACACTGCGTGCAGCGGCCTGCCGCGGCGCCGCTACGCATTCTCGTCTACTACGGAGCTCGCAAGCGCCACCTCAGCCTCTTCCAGGTGGCGCAGTCCTACGACTACGTCCTGACCACGTACCAGACGCTCTGCCAAAAGCAGCCACCCGCCTCTCGCTTCGGCCACACGCATGCCAACGGAGGGGCCATGAGGAGCGGAGGCGGCTCTCCGGCGAGGGCCGCTGACTTCTCCGACGTAGACGATTTTGCCGAGGGCTCGTCTTTCCCTTCGAGCGTGGACGATTACGATGTTGACCGGCGGCTGCAGACAGAGGTGGATAAGCTCTTCATGATCCGATGGGGTCGCATCATCCTGGACGAGGCCCACTACATCCGCAACATGCGCACACATCAGAGTCGCGCGTGCCTCAAGCTCAGTGGCGTCTGTCGCTGGGCCGTGACGGCGACGCCAGTGCAGAACAGTCTCAACGACCTCTATCCTCTCCTCCGCTTCCTCGCCGTGCCGCATTTCAGCTCGCTTGTGTGGTGGAACAACGAGATTGTTCGCTACTACAACCTCGACCCGCTCCATCCGCGCCCCGTCACGGCGCTCAGCATCCTGTTCGGCTCTATCTTGCTTCGCCGCACACCGGACTCCATTGTGGATGGGAAGCCCATACTGGAGCTGCCGCCAAAACGGGCGATCACCTACACCGTGGGCTTGTCGCGCGAGGAGATGCGCTTCTACCAGTCGATTCACGCCAAGGCAACGGAAAAGCTGAACGCGCTGCGCGACCGCGAGGCGTGCGCGGCTCGCACGCCGCTGGCCACCTTCACGACTGCCTTCGAAATGCTTGTGCGCTGCCGGCAAACGTGCCTGCACCCGTACATCGTGGTAGCGGCTCTCCGCCGGTGCCACCGCCTGCCGGGTGCAGAGGCTGGCCGCGGCGCCACCGCTTCGCCGGATGGGATCGACCGCACCTCTGCTGCCACCAACTGTGCAAGCAGCGAGGAGGCGCGGCATCAACGCGAGGAGGATCAGCGGACGGCGCGCGCCATCGATGAGTTTATTCAGACGGTGGTCCTTCGCCGGCTGCGCACCATCAAAGCCAGGGAGTTTGTCCAGTCCCTCGTCGAGGAGATTAAGCACCAGAAGCTGGAGTCGCGCGAGTGTATCATCTGCCTCGAAACAGTGAACCGTCCGGCTATTCTGCCCTGTGCGCACGTCTTCTGCGAGGAGTGCATCAAGCACGCTTTGCAGGCAACACGGCGGTGCCCGCTGTGCAAGCGCAACTCGAAAGCGTCGGAGCTGCTGCTGGTTCCGGTGGAGCTTTTGGACCGCACGGCGCAGCAGCCGAACACGTCTACAGGCGGAGCTGACCGCGCTGGCGATGGCAGGACGAGTCCAGCCGAGCCGGCCCCAGAAGTGCCACTGCATTTGGATCTATCTGACATGAACAACTGGAGCCTGCAGCTGAGCTCGAAGACGCAGTACCTGATCGACACGATCCGCTCTCTGCCGGCGGAGGACAAGGTGGTCGTGTTCAGCAGCTTCCTGACGTACCTTCGCTGTGCGCAGCACTGGCTGCAAGCGGCTGGGGTTTCGTGCGCGCTTTACAGCGGGTCGATGACGATGAAGCAGAAACAGTCCTTGCTGGAGCTCTTTCATGACGCGGCTCGGCCAGCGTCGCCGCGCGTCCTCCTCGCCACGATAAGCAGCTGCGGTGTGGGGCTGAACCTGACCTGTGCCAACCACTGCTTCCTGATGGAGCCATCGTGGAACCCTGGCACGGAGGAGCAGGCGCTTAACCGAATTTATCGTATTGGCCAAACAAAGCCGGTCACCTTCACGAAGCTCATCGCCGATGGCACGATTGAGCAGAACATCAGCCAACTGTGCGACCGGAAACGCGCGCTGAGCGGGTACTGCTTCAGCAGCAGTGTGACAGGCGCGGCCGCCGCTGGCGGCGGCGGGGATGGGCGACTGCGCACAGCCGATTTGCTGGAGCTGTTCGCGCCTGAGAAGTCGAGTGAGAGCAGCGACGATGACGACAGTAGCGAGGAGGACGACGAGGCAGAGGGGGAATAGGAGGGTGGGCAGCGGGAAGGGTGATAGTGGGCTGGGGTGGTGATGCTGGCTATCACAGCGGTATATATGTATATATCTGCACTCTCTGTTTTCTCTTTGTCTCTCCTGTTCTACTGTGCCTCCGCACACCGACTCGGCGTCCTTGTCAGATCGCAGCCGTTCGGACGTCCGACCCATCTAACACAACAGGCACCAAAGGCATCGGCAGCCACCAGGACAAGTATCCACACTCGCGCACGTCGCTGTCATCCCCGCAGGGCGGTGATGGACATGATACCTGAATACAATGGCGTGTAGCGTCGTTGGTCAAGCAGGCTATGCAGCAGCGCGCACTTTCTCCGAGTGTGTTTGTGCGCTTGCGCTCCGTTCTTCTCTCACCTAATCAGCGACGTCAGCTGTTCCTCGGGCTCTCTTCGTATTCTGCGTCTTGGACACCCCTCTCGCTCACCCCGCCTCCTACCTGCGCGCCGACCCTCGAGCGGGGGCCGATGTACCCATGCTTCGCCAACCCTCTTGACTGTTTTTTTGGCTTCTATGCACGTGGGCTCTTGCATGTGCAAGGACCTTCTCCACCGTCCGCTCGGCGCTTCTCTGTTCCCCTTGCGGGCCGTTGTGTGTCTTCGGCGTCTTGCGAGGAAGAAGTGCCCGTGGCGCCTCGAGCCCGCTTCACCCCACCTTTCCTTTCCTCACCAGTGCTTTCTCTTTGTTCCTCTGCCTTACTTTTCTGTGCCGTCCTGTGCCTCGCTCACCTGGTCTCGCAACTGCACACCAGCCGCAGCAGCACCGCTACACGACCACCATCAGCACCGACTTGAGGCATACAGACCCCACAGCGATTCACAGTGGCACTCGTCCAGCACCGACGCCTACTCGCTCACCCATAAACCCATACCGACCCCCATAAGTACCGACGCAACGCACATCAGCACAGACACGCACACGCATCGAAAGCTCCTTACGAGGGTACACGACGAGAAGAACATAAACTTTACCACACTCATATACAGACGTCAAACACTTCTATTCACGGAGGCTTACACACACACACACACACACACACACACACACACACCTCGAGAGCGGCAACGCTACGCAACTCATCGTCATCATCGCCTGCGCAGCAAAACTGACGCCTCCCCCCCTCCCTCGCTTCTCCAATTCCACTCTATCTCCCACCCGCCTTCTCTTGCTGTTCTTCACTACCGCTGCAAAGAGCCGACAGAAAGCCGCTCGTCCGCACACACAAACAACGAAGAACTTACACGGGTGTCTTCGCTCTGTTCGCGTGAACACGCTTTCGCCTCGCCTCGCCTCCTTCCCTCTCTTTTGCCATCCCTCTCACAACCATACAGCTGTGACGATGCAGCAGCCGGGCAGCCACCAGATCCAGCCCATCGACTCCCTCACACCGTTTCTCGGTGGCAAGTGGTGGATTCGGGCCCGTGTGACAGACAAGACGGACATCCGTACCTGGAACAAGCCGACGTCGCAGGGAAAGCTCTTCTCCTTCACCCTCATTGACGAGTCTGCCGCGATTCGGGCAACGGTCTTCAACGACGCCGTCGACACCTTCGAGCCGCTCATCGTCAATGGACAGGTATACTATTTCAGCGGTGGCCAGGTGAAGAATGCGAACCGGCGTTTCAGCAACGTGAACAATGACTACGAGCTCACGTTTGACCGCAGCTCGGAGATTATGCTGGCGCGGCAGGACACATCAACAGCGGCGCTGCCGATGCAGCGCTACAACTTTGTGCCGATCGAGCTTCTGAAGCAGCGCGAGGTCGGTTCGCTCGTCGACGTGCTTGGCGTCGTGCTCAAGGTGGACGAAGTGTCGTCCATCACGCAGAAGTCGACGGGCCGTGAGCTGGTGAAGCGAAACGTCAAGATGGGCGACATGACGGCGGCTGTGGAGGTCACCTTCTGGAACGATGAGGCAAAGGCGTGGTGCTACCCGGTCGGCACCGTTGTGGCGCTGCGGCAGCTGAAGGTTGGCAGTTTCGACGGTGTGACCCTCTCATCCACTTATCAGACCAAGATCGACATCAACCCCACAGACCTGCCGGACGTCAAGAAGCTCGCGGCGTGGTATGTGACGACTGGCGGCGCTAACGTGACGTCTTTGTCGTCGCAGGGGCTTGGCGCCGCGAGCGGGGCCGGTGGCGAGAGCGACCGCGGCCGCAAGTACCTGGACGAGATCCAGTCGGAGGGGATCGGACGGGGCCTGAAGCCCGAGTACGTCGACGTCCGGTGCGTTCCGATTTACTTCAAGCAGGATGCCCAGTGGTACGACGCGTGCCCGACCTGCAACAAGAAGGTGACCGAGGAGGGCGCGCAGGGTGACCGCTTTCGCTGCGAAAAGTGCGACAAGACCGTCACGCCGACGCAGCGCTACCTCGTTTCCATCCAGGTCACGGACAACGTCTCTCAGGCGTGGCTAACGCTCTTCAACGAAGCCGGCATCGAGTTCTTTGGGATGGAGGCGGCAGAACTGAAGCGTCGTGCGCAGGAGGACCCTCTCTACATCGCGAAGCTGGCGCAGGGCCGCATGAACCGACCAGTGGTGATGCGTCTGCGCGTGAAGGAGGAGACGAGCTCGAACGCCATGACCGGCGAGGAGTCAGACCGGCTGCGCATGTCAGTGGTGCGCATCTCCGAGTTTATGCCGATTGCGGGCACCTCCGAGGAGACGCGCCGCCGCCTCGCGCAGAACCTGCGCACAGAGTGCGATGAAATTCTCCGCCTCATCGAGGCTTACGTCTGAGCACTGCCAAGAGACTAAGCAGGTCTCGCACGCACGCACAAAATGCATACAGAACTACATGCGTCTATGCGCTGCACTTGCATCGAGTGCTGACATGCACTACTCGCAGAGACGGCCACCTCATAGAACGAGAATGCCTCTGGTCGTGTCGGACCGTGCCCGTCATCGTGTGTGCGTGTGTGTGTACATGCGCGCACCCACACCCACGCACGACGCGCAACACACAGACACGCCGACAGGAAGCCACTCCCGGAATGGTGTGGTCTCCATCCGCAGCTTTGCTGGGACGCCGTTGTTGCTCCCTCGCTTGGCACGGGAGCTGATGTGCGATGCCTCTCTCCTTTCGTTGCGGTTGTTGTGTTGTCGTGCTGATGGGCGTAAGCACGCACGCGCACACCCATGCGAACACCGGCACGGGGCTCATGTCGACCCTCTTCTCCCTTTCTCTTCCCTCTTCCCAGCGTACTTTTTGTGTGCGTGCGCGTGTGTGTGCGTGCCCACGCGTGCAGCCTTGGTTGGCGCGTGAAAGGGACAGACGCAACGTTTAGTTGTTTGCCTTTATTCCGTGTGCTTACTTCTGGCGCCCATGCGCCTTCCGCCGTTGATGCCGGCTGTCCATGTTGGCTCAGTGGGGCGGTGGTGAGTGGTGATGATGCTGGTTCGATGGAAAGCAAAGCAAGAAGACGATAAGCGAATCCGGCAACATGTGTGGGCGTGCAGAGCCAATACGCACTTTTGAGAGAAGAATGCACATGCCATAAGCTTACTGGAGCTGAGAAGGCCGTGCACTGCGTTGGGGGAACGATTGGACGGGCTGGGGTGTGATGGGTTTCTGCCCCCTCACCGCCCCCTCGTTCTGCTTCACACGCTGGCGGCAACTTCAAGCTGCTGTTGGAGGCTGCGTTCAAGTGGCATGGCAGCCGTGGTGCGTTGTGGTGGTGCACCGGCTACATGTCTGCGATGAGCTCCTTCGGCTCCCACACACGCGCACGCACAGAGGGGGATGAAGGGAGCGCTCTGTGGTGTGCGTGCGTCGCTTGAAGGCGATGCTGTCTCTCTACCGCGCTGCGTGCAGCACCCCATCCGACTCCGTAGGCGCGTGCGCGTGTGTAGAAGGGCGGACCACGGTAGCTTAGTCGCAGTTCTCATGTATCGGAGTTGCGCGTTGACGGGCAACACTTCTTTCACATGTGCATTGAATTCGCCGGCGCTCATTTCTCTCCTTCTTTCTGCCGCTTCTGGCGGCTTTCTCTCTGTGTGTTGCCCATTGCGCACAACACAAACAACAACCATTGTGTGCGCGGTGCTGCCGTCGGTGTTATGGCGGTTCGCTGCGCGCGACTCCACCGGGGATGGACACCCCCTCCCCCTCAAAATGCAGCCTTCTCCTGTTTCGTTTGAGGAAGTACCAAAGGAAGTCTGTTGACGACGACGGCAGCGCACTAGGCGGTACCGGCAACGTGAGCACAGCGCGCCGTGTGAGAAACCGCACAGAGGCGGCAGCCAACAGACTTTAGTCAGACCTGCGTGGCTGTCACGGCAGCCATCAAAACGCACGCCCACCGATACAGACACACGAAGCGCCGACCATACGGCATAGGACTCACAGACGGACACGAAGAGGGAGTGCAACCATTGTCACGTTGCCTTCCTTTCAGGTTGTCCGTTTGTTTCGCAGACCGCACACATCGGCCTCATCCCCCTTCTCCTCTCAGACCTCGAATCGGGGACACTCGACATCGCACAGGGGCGCCACTAGTTCCGCCCCCTTGCTTCGGGTCTGTGTGCGTGAGCGTCACGTGGGTGAGCGAGTGTGCCCTTGCTAGCGGTAGTAGGACCTGAAGATAGGGACGAGCGAGTTCGACGGCCTCCTCCTCCTTCCCCTCAGAACGAGTGGCAGCTACGCGCGTGGATACCAAAAGACAGACCTCTTCATCCCGGCATCCTTTTCAGGAGGAGGAAGAGACTCAGACCGCCTGCACTGTTTCTTTCCAAACGTGTTGAACTCGGCATCACTTGTGTGCTCGGGGTGATGATCCGTAAGCTGCTCGCTTCCGTCTCCGCTGGCGGCGCGGAGGGCCGCCCGAGAGGCTTTCTCGCGCACTCGTGGGGCGTTGGGTGCGGTTTGCTGCTGCATGTGCCAGTGAAAGTGACGGCAGTTGCGGGTGCCTCTGCGGAGAGGGCTGCCGCCTCCTGTTCCCTGGGCAACGCGCGCCGCTTCTACCTCGCCCCCTCGCGCATCTGCATGGATGAAGCCTCGAGCACTGCAGGGCAGCAGCAACAGCAGACATCGACTCCCGGTGGACCTGCGGGCGCCTCCTCCGCCTCTGCCAACGGCAGCGAGAGCGCTCTGGACGTTGCCATGCGCGTCAACAAGATGAAAAAGGCGCACCAGAGCGGCGGCGCCAACAAGAAGGAGGTGGAGCAGGAGGCGTGGCATGCACTGAATTCTCTGACCGAAGACCAAATCAACAACGCCGAAGGGAAGGCAGTCTCGCTACTCCTGAACGCATGGGCGTACTTTGCCAAGTTCTGGGCCAAAGGCAAGGATGGCCCGTTGTGAGGGATTTGAGCGCGTGTGTGTGTGGGGGGGGGGTGCGGGCGCAGACGCGGTGCAAGGTAAGGAAAAACAAGAAGAAACAGAGATCGCAGAGGCGGCGGTGGGCGCAGTCCCAGATTAAGGCGTGCGAGCCGAGCGTGTGTCTGTGAAGGGGGAAGAGGGAGGCAGGGAGGAGCAAGAGAGAGAGGGTCTGCCCTCCCTCCCTCCCTCCCTCTCTCCCCTGACGCATGCACGTCCACTAAGCACTCCAACAAAGGGGGAGAGACAAGGTTACGGATGCACAGCACCGTGACCGCCCCCGCGCCCTTCGCCTTGACTGGCCGCACCCCTTCCAACCACCGCGTTGCGCGGTACCTTCATTTTTTCCTTTTGGTGCTACGTTCGGCACTTTTCTTCATAAGAGGCAGAACTAGGGGCGTAAGGCGGGTAAGGAGCGGGTGGCACACGGGTGCACGTACACAGTAGCTGGGCGGTATTTTGCTGCCCCTTCCACCCTTTCTGCCTACGTCCTCTTCCACGCTCCGTACCCTCCATTCAATGCTTGTCTGTGATGTGCGTGTCTCGTGGTCGTGGTGGCGGCGGTGGTAGTGGTGCTGCCCACCATTTCCTCCTCGTCGTCGAATGCGACTGCTTCTTCCCTTATCGTCTCTGCGTGCTGTCGTTTTTTTTTTTCGCTGGCGTTGTATTGATGCTTAACGCTGAGAAGGGGCTCTAAGGCGGCTGGCTGGATTAGAGGATCATGCGAGGCGCGCACACAGAGATGCGCACACAGCGAAACGAAAAAAAAATCAAACCAACCAACCGATGCGCTGTCTAATGCGTGCGCATCTGTGCTCGGCTGCGACTGCAACACCGCCACAACATTCCAAAACTTCGAAAGAGGGGGGCGCGTGGAGGCGAAAGGGAAGGCACGGATCGGGAGTGCAGCCGCTTGTCTTCTTTCGTGCTTCTTTCTGCCCCCCATCGTGCACCAGCCACCTCGCTGCTTTTTTTTTTGACTTCTCTCACTTCCCTCGTTTCACGCAGCAGAGCCTTCGCGGATGCCTGCGTGTGCGCTACGAAGTGTGCATGGCCATCTCCTTTTAATTTGCCAGCACTCTTCTGCACCCCGTGCTCGGGCACGCATGCTCTGCTCTTCGCGCGCCCACAGGGACACATAAGCAACGCACGCGTTCTCCGCCTCGACAACTCCTCTGCCCGCTTCCTTCTCTCGACTCACTCTCAACGCGCTTTTTCTTTCTCGGCCTTTTATATCCTTGTGAATGGCCGAAGCAGGAACAGCACCCCATCAACGACAGCAGCACGTGACACGTGGCACGGACGTCATCAGGGTCGGTACGCTTGTTTGCCTCCTGCCCTTTCTGCCCGTTTCGGAGCGACTCTCCTCTCTGTTTCTTTGCGCCTTTCGCTCTTCTTGGAGGAGGAGGGCCGGGGAAGTGAAGGAGGGCGGGCGCCAGCAACAGCATCCACAACACGCGCACGCGCAGATTCACAGACACTCGCGCACACAGAGACGGACAGGCATCGCTGTCCATCCTATAGAGGTAAGTGGTGTTGCGCAGCGCACCACATTACCAGCCACCCTTACACAGCGACAAGGCGAGACAGCATCACCAGGAGGAGGCGCTGCGTTTTCGGGCAGCCCCGGTGGCTGCTGCCTCCTTTGTTTCTCTGGTCGCTGAGACCTGGTCCTTTCCGTTCGCTCCACGCCACCCGCCTCTCTCCCTCTCTCTCTGATAAGCTTAAGAAAACAAGTAAAAAGTAGGACGTCGACACGGACGTACCTCGCGTAATAGCTGCCACTTGCATACACTGACACGGACGGAAGAAGCGCTGGCTGTGCTCCAGGACGGAGCAGAGTGCAGTCGCTGCCTTGCTTTCACCGTCGATTCGTGTACTCTGTCTTCTCTGCGCCACCTTTCTCCCAGTAGAAGACTCCTATAGCCACAGCGGCTGGACACTTTCCCTGGCCGCTCAAGCGTATCTGTCGTCCCGTGTGCGCGACAGCACCGCTTGGCCGCGTGCTTGCCGCTGCTGAGTGTCGCACGTACGCAGAGAGACACAGCGCACCTTCGTCTCTTTCCTTTTCGATCCGTGCCCCCTTTAGTCCCCCTCGCCTCCCCCGTGTGCCACATGCGGCCATCGTCGACGTGCACAGCTGCGAGTGGCACCGGACATGGGCTGGCGCATGCGGAGGCGGTAGATGGCTCGACTCGGCTGCCAAGCCCGGCAGGCGTAGCGGCTTCCGCCTCTCCGCTGACCGTGACCTGCTGGCCGTGCGCATCTTTCCCAGGGCGCGGCGGTGGCAACCCGCTCCGTGCGTTTCGCACGGAGTCGCCTGGGACGACCGTTGCGGTCGTTACCGAACAGCGCACTGCGCCCCATCGCATGGCGCCCATCAGGCTTTCTTGTTATTCCCGCACATTGCCGAAAAGCGACCTACTACCGTCATTCCTGTCGCCACGTGTGGCGGCTGCGCCACCCTTCTCGCTGCGCACTCCTCTTTCAAAAGCGCTGCTGTGCTCGCTGTTGACGTCTTCAGCTGCTGCTACGCGGATGCTCGCCTCGACAGGCGCACGACGGCATCCCGTGCGGGTCACAGCGAGCAGGCAGCAGCACGCCGCCGTCCAAGGCGTAACGGTGCTGCGCCACTCCCACAATAGGCAAGTCCGACGATTGCTTGAGGCTGTCGTCGCGGTTGACGGGGGAGGCAGGCCACCGGGGCTACGGCTCGGCGTAGCTGTACGTGCGCTTGCCACAGCTACGACGCCGTCCACCTCCACAGACACGGATGCGCCGCCGGCCTCCCCGGAGTCGTTCCTTGACCTCAATGAGGCACCTGTGCATCCGGTGCTCAGCAGCAGCAGCTCCGTGAGCAGTGGTGACGCAAGCGCTCCAGCGCGGAGAGAAAGTTCGCATCGATTTACCGCCAAGCAGCGGCGCCAGCAACATCCGCAGCAAGAACAGTCGTCTCGGGGCAGGAATAGGCAGCGCAAGGAAAGGCGAAGCGGCTCGCAGGGCTCTTTGCACCAAAACGAGCACGGCGCGACCACCCTCAGAGGGAGGTCGCGTCACGGAGAGCTTCCACCGCAGCAGCAGCCAGGCCCTTTACCACACAAGCAGATGTGCCACGTGCACTCGTCTGGTCACCATGGGGGTACCACCTCTTCAGCGGCGCCGTCCTCGGCCGGTGGTGCTTCTGCCCACGGTCGACGAGGCTCTTCTCCCGTGAGGCGAAGTGGCGCGGTGAGTGCCTCGGCCACCTACGCAAGAACTGCCAAAGAGGAGGTGAGCACGACCTGGAGCGGGTCGGCGGGGCGTCGGGGTGACGACCGCCGTGAACGGGGCCGCCGGAGTGGAATCGACACATCCGCGACAGGCCAGCCAAGCAGGCCTGCATCGTGCCACCCGGGCACATCGCCGCAGCGAGCGCCACCGCCCCCCACTACTTACACGAACACCGGCGCGCCGAGCTGTGCTGCGCTGCGCCGCCTTGTCAAGTCGCACCGCACGTTCAGAAAAAACTACGAGGCGCTACGGAAAAGCGACAAGGTCGCGGCCGCGTTTGAGCTTTGGTGCGCCGAGGCAGTGGCACACAGCCGTCTGGTGGAACATCTGGCCTCAGCGTTGGGCGGCGATAGCCAAGCGGTGACAACGGTCCGCCTCCTCCTCACAGGCGCCTCCAAAAAGGCCGCGGCTGCTGACTCAGGGGCGGCAGCGGCCACCTCCCCGACCATGTCGGCAGCAGAGACGCTGGCAGTGCTGGAGGTGCCGCTTTCGGTGGTGGATTGGCTCAACGAGCCCATCGTCATGCCGGACCTGGGCGCGAGGACACTCATGGAATTTGTGCACAAGGTGCTGTCCCCTTCGCACGGGGACAAGGCGCCAGCCAACGACTGTGATGTCGCTGGTGCTGGAGAGTTATTTGCGGCGTCCGCTGGCGACTCGCCGGCTGCACCGTATCGGTATGGGCGTCTCGAGGCGGTAGAGGTGTGGTACGACGCGTGGGGGCGCCAGCAGCACTATCGCGAATCGGCGGAAGGCCTGTTCAGCAGCAATACTGAGCCGGCGGCGCCATCTTTGAAGGCCTCCATCGCGCTGTGGCACCGTAGGCAGCGTGCAGTGCAAGATGTGCTGCTCTCTCACTTGACCGAAGGAGGTCGACCTTCCGTACTCGATGCGCTGCCTGTCTGCCCAGCCGCTTGTGACAGTGCCGACACGCGCGACACAACTCCCGTCGAATGTGGCCCTGTGACAGCTGCCAGCACCAGCGGCGCACCGGTTCAGCCTGACGGGAACGCTGCAGCGCGACCAGACCAATTCGTTGAGGGGGCGACGCGGGAGCTGCTACCCTATCTTATCGAGTTTCTTCAGACGCTGAGCGCGTTCAAGGCTGCACGCGAGGAGGCGAAGATGCACGCGGAGTACCATGCACTACTGGAAAACGCGGTGGCGGTGCAGTCAGGGTCAGCTCAAGCAGCTGCCGACGCCGCCGCTCAGGGCACGTACACGCACCTGTGTCTTGTTGCGCGCCGCTTTCGCGCGTCGCTGCCGGCGGAGCTGCACCCGCCACCCGCAGCGTCTGATATCGCAGATAAGCCCCTTGGCGGCGACGGCGGTGTGGATGCGGAGCTGCGCACCGCGGCCCAGCAGTACCTTCGGTCGATTTCGAAGGTGGACAAAGTGGCGTCTCATTCCGCCCAGTCGCCGTCAAAGATTGAGCGCTCGACGGGTGACGCGGGCACACACGAGACTACCGGAGCACAATCGTCGTCGTTGGCGTTGGCTGAGCGAGCGGGTGCGGCGCCATCCTACAGCGTTGCCGTGCTGGACATCTGTATCGGTGTTGTGCTGCGTTGCCTTCTCTTTTACCTTCCAGCGCTCTCTGCAAAGGACCGGGGCCATGTGCTGCAGCAGCTCAGCGCCCCTTGGCTGACGCTCGAACCGGAGGAGAGCGCTCGAGTCGCGTGCTGGTCAGAGTTTTTCGGTGTTGCCGATTTTTTCTCCAAAGCCTGTGCACTAAAGCGACGAGAGCGTATCGGTGCGTTGCCATCCGCCATGGGGGGACTCAGCAACGGAGACTGTTCGACCTCCTCTGCTTCGTTCACCGTTGACCATTCCACCCTTTCGACACTGCAAGGTGTGGTACAGCAGCTGCGCTCCTTGTGTTGGCCCACGGTGCTGGATCGTCACTCGAGTATCGTGCAGCACGCCCTCTGCCTCCTGCCAGCGGCATCTGAAGCATCGACGTCACCTTCTTCGGCGGCGGCATCGGTGTCCGATCAGCGGCGGCAGCAGCGGCGTCCTCCCACCGAGGCTCTGCCTGCTGGCAGTGCACGAGGCACGGCCTCATCATCAACAGTCGCCGCAGCTCCGCCGCACTCCACGCAGCCTCGTCCCCCTGCGTGGAGCGACGTCGTCGCGGTCGTGCGAGGCAGCGAGAGCCGACAGCGACTGGGCTACGAGCTACTCTTTCTCTTCTTGGGGGCTTTGCGGTGTGGGAAGGAGAACGCCTTCCCAGCGCCCGTCAAGGCAACTGCTGCTGCGGCTGCGGACGCTTCGGTTGAAAAGCCTGCCTGGCCCCACCACCGGCCATCTGATAGGCGCCGACTCAACACCGTCTGCATCTACGCGCTTGACGTCGACAGCTTCATTGCGGAGCGTATGAGTGACTTATGGCCGGCAGGCGATGCGTGGCCGCTGCTGCGCACTCAGCCGTCCTGCTCGGCTGGAAGGGCGGTGCCACCGCCCGGCTCGCGCCCTGCGCCTGCGGAGCTACTCGCAGAGCAGACGGCGCACCCATACGGCCTTTCTCGCGTAGCGCTGTGCACTTTCAGCGACTCCCTTCTGGAGAGCTGGTCGACCTTGTCGCTCCAACGCGCGCAGATCCTCATGGTAGCCCTGCAGCGGGCTGTGGCAGCTCCTGCTGCACTGACGTTGCGCTCGCTGCTCCCCAACCTACATTCGAGCGCCCGCGCCGGCTGCGAGCTCAGCGGTACCCGCTCCTCTGCCACGCCGCCACATGCGGTGCAGCTGGCTGCGCGCCGTGCCGAGTGGCGAGCGGTGGCGCCAGTGATGTTCCTGTACACCACGCGCGCGTGCCCGTCTTTGTGGAGAACGATGTGGGCTTACATCTCGTCGCAAATGAAGTCTCTGCTGCGGCAGGTGGAGGAGATGATGAGGTCGGCACAGGCAAGCGCAGGCGATGAGCAAGGCGGCGATGTCGCGACGCGCGGAGAGCGGCGCTGGTCGAATGAAGAGGTGGAGGCGTGCTACAAGCAACTGGAGGAGCTAGCGACCATGTGCGCGTGGCTGGTTGCCATGGCGCCGTCCGTCTGTGGCAAGTGGCTCGCTGTCGCTGGCGCTGCTACGTCAGAGCCTGCACAGGCGTCCGCACGAGAGCACACCGAGCGTGTGAAGGCTGGGTTTGAGCGCTGTGTCAAAGGCCTTCTCGCTGTGTGGACGAAGACAGGCGCGAGCGCTGATGCGGCGGAGCAGCTGCTGACTTTGTTTTCCAGGCACCCCAGTTCCACGCCGACGCCCGTGGACTGCACCCCTGTGAGGGCGGCCAACAACGGTGCCGTCGACGACACCGCGCAGGGTGCAAAGGCGCCGCCGTCGGCGCCGGAGGAGACAGGAACAGGTGAGGCGGTGACACTACTCGCGGAGCTGGCAGCGGCGGCGCAGACGCATGTGTGGACCCGCGCGCTGTACGGCGCTGTCGAATTGTGGATCAAGAAGACCCGCTACATCCAAGCGCAGTCGCGAGGAATCATGGAGACAGTTCAGCTGATGCCACCAGCGGAGGCATCTACCTCTGCGCTAGCCGCGATGACAGCAGCAGCGCCCGGTCGCGCTGCAGATGATCGTTCCCGCGCAGGTGAGACAGTGACCAACGGCGGCAGCTGTGCATCTGTGCCGACGGCGCCGCACGACGTGGATTTGGCGCTGCTTGCCTGGTGGCGCTCCACGGCGGAGGAGGACATCGGCCTACCATCGGCGCGCGTCTACCTCGCGCAGGTGTACACTGAGCTTCTGCGGATTGTTTCTGCTCGCGCTGTTCTCGCACCGTCGACCCCTCTACCAGAAAGGGCACACGTGGGGCACCCGCTCGATTCTGAGCGAGATTCAGTGTTGGGGGGCGCAAGCAATCGCGCCGGCGCAGTGGACAGCGGCGACGAGCCAACGTCGACCTTGAGGGGCGACACACCACTCAGCGGCGCAGCGGAAAAGACCATTTTCTCTGCAGCGGAGGTGGTCGTCATTCTGAGGGTGCTAAGTAGCATTGCGGCACGCGGCGTCGCAACGGTGACCTTGGGGCGCCTCACGGAGCGCGCGTCTGGGCGCGGTGTGCTCGGCAAGACGTCGTCTGCCGGCCCCGCAGAGAACGCTGTGGGCGTAGAGTCCACCTCTGGCAACGCTGACTCCATCATCGACTCGCTGCGCCGCGCCGCCGTGTACGCCACCGTGGCGGACAAAGAGGTACCGTCGACCACAACGCCGGATTCGACGGCGTCAAAGGACGCGGGCGCTCGCGGCCTCTCAACGGCAACCGATGGCGATGAAAGCGGCAACCCTACCAGAGTCGGTGTTGCGGAGGAGGCCACAGCGCACGATCGAGGCAATGCTGCTGCCCTCTCTGCCCAGATGGCGGTTCAGCGCATTGAGGAGGCGCTGCTGAGCAGCTTGACAGCACACAGCGGAGCGTTGCCGGCGACAACGATGGTGGAGGCGACGTGGCTTCGACTGCTTCCCCTGTCGACGCTGCAGAAACTCCTTGATCATCGAGAGTCCTCTGCGACCGTCTCAGCTGGACCAGACGCCCCGCCGTGCAAGGCTGCAAATAGCGGGTCATCGAATGCGCAACCAACAGCGTGCGCCGACCTCGCCACCACAGCAGCAACGCCGTCGCCTCCGCGTTTTGCCCCTGTTGCCGTCGTCGCATCCGGCTCTGCTCCACAGCTCGACGGGTCACTGCGGGAGTCGCCGTCGCCGTGGGTGCGCAAGTTGCATGACGCGGTCCTCACGAGCTGCCACTCGCGCCACATCGGCATCTGCCTTGTCTCTTCGCTGTACTCCGTCCTGGCAGCGTCGCAGAAGCGCGACGACTCTACACAGCCTCTCTCAGCGTCGACTAGTTGTGACGGCAGTCGTGGCGCGGTCAGCGCCGCCACTGTGTCTTGTGGCGGTACTTCAGAGACCGCTTCGTCTTGCGCTGAGGACTGCGATGTGGCCAGGGACGGGCCGTCGCTCGCCACGTCGCGGCTCCGCTGTTTTTTGGCACGACTACGCACGAGCTGCGCCGAGGCCGTCGTGCTTTTCCATCGTGCTAGAAGGCAGCACGCTGATCTCACCGCCGCATCCGGCGAGGGCGACGCCAGTAGCAGTGGTGGCGCAGACGCGGACGATGCAAACGCATCCCGCGTAGGCTTGAAAGCATCAGCATGGGCCGCTGCTGCAGAGGTCGACGGTGATAGTAAGGGTGAGGCCGAGGCGGGTACATTGCACGCGGCCACGCCGCACCAGCAGCATGGGCAGCGCTTCTGCAACGTGCTGGTGGTGACGAGCGAGCTTCACGAGCGCCTTACAGCCTACGCAGAAACGCTCAATTGCGCAGCAGCGAGGTGCAGTGGGGCAGAGCAGGGTGCTGGCCAGGATACGTTGCGTACTTCCCGCAACGGCAAGCCTGAGAGAATGCGCCACCTGCTCCGACTCTTGTACGCATCGCTGCTGGATGCGGTGGCCGATTTTGTGCCGTACGCAGAGCACGGGAATGCTGTGGAGGTGATGCAGATGCTAGGCGTCATCACTCGCCGCATGCCATGGCAGCAGTGCGCGCAAGCGTCGCTGTCGCAGGCGCTGCCTCTCGAGAAGGACGGGCTGTTTGGCGACCATACCAGCGACGAGACAAGCTGTGAAGCAGTGCCACTGGCGAAGCGCGGGGGCGGCGTTGCGGAGGCCGGTGCTGCTGCTCGGCCGAGCGCGCCCCGCGACGGCGACGAAGAAGGCGTCTCGATCGATCCCCTCCTTGTGTGCTTTCGGGAGCAGGTGACGCGGCTGATGCCGTACGTGGATGCTGAAGTGCTTCGCTGCACGAAAGCTCGGTTGCCTCAGCTTCTGAACCTGGCGCTGATCGGCAGCGCAAAATCGTCTGTCGAGTACGTCTTGCGCAGCGTTCCAGTCAGCACCAGAGGGTCAATGCAGCGTCGAGAGGGGCCCTGCGCCGCCGCCGCGGAGGCGACGCGTTCCAGAAGCACCCTTGCTCTGTCACCCGTGTCCCGTTCGGCAGCGAAGGTGAGCGCGTCTGAGAGTGCCAGCCATGGTGCCACTACCGAAGCAGAGCCAGGCCGTCTGGGACTCTCTACGCTGCCCCTCTGGTCTCAGGCCCCACTTGAGTCTCTGCTACACCGTATAGCCATGGACCGGCTGATGGCATCGCGACACGCGCTGTACTTGTGCACTCTGACCGTCAATGCGCCGGAGTTTTCAGCTGTGCTTCTGCCTCTCACGCAATACCTGCGCGACGCGCGCGCGAGGATTTCGTGGGCGATGCTAGAGGTGGTGTTCAAGGCCGTTGCCGTGTCTGCCGTGAACTTCCAGCGGCACCATCAAGCAGAAATGCTGCTGCGTAGTGATCTTCTGCCCTTGTCGCCGTCATTGTCACCCGGGTCCGATCAGACGCCAGGCAGCGCCGCTCATTCTCCCGCAGATCGTGCGAGCGCCGCCTCCGCGGCGGAGCGACCCCGACGAGGTGGGGGCGGCGGCGATGCGTCGCAGCGCGGCGGAATCGCGCTGCCGCGGTCGTCGACCGATTGCGCGGCGCTGCGCGTGGGGGAGATGAGATACCCACACCGTAACGGCAGTGGGGCTTCGGCGCCTCTCTTCCGCACAGCTGCCGTACCGTCCGCCGTGTGTAATGCGCCGTCGCAGCTGCGGCACGCCTGGGGCGATCTTGCTCGCCGCCTCCTCCACGAAGAGGATGATGTAGCCGTGTCCGACGTCTCACTCTGGGTGTCGGCGCTGTACTGCGGCGCTATGGTGAACTGCGCAGGGACTCAGTTGTTTGAACAGCTGCTGGCGTGCCTCGTCTTCGGCACTAAGACCCCCGCAGCCTCGGCGGCAACCACCACAACGCGGATCGCCACGCTGGACGTTGTGGGTTGGACGCTGGTGCTGGAGGCGTGCGGCACGGCTTCAGACCACCACTACCGACAGGCATATCAGAGTCTTTTGAGGGACGAGTTCGTTCCCTTCCTGGAGCGCGCCGCGGCCTCTGCCGACAGTGATGAAGGTGGCGTCTCAGCATCTTCTGCTTCATCTGCCTCGTATCCGACATGGCCGCCTACTGCGGCAGTGGCGTCGGGGCGGGCGGTGCTGGACGACGCGCTTCCCCTCGCAGGGGCCTGGCGCTGCGGCTTGTTGGAAGCCATTCCACAGCTGTTTGTCGAGGACGCCGCGTTTTGGCGTCGCGTGAAGAACTGCGTGGAGACGTGGTGCGCCGCGATTGCTCGCGACCCTGCTGAGGTTGCCAGTGAGTCCCCATCTGCGCCAAGGACGTCCACGTCGGCGGCGCGGCGGTCTTGGGTGACGCAGCTGCAGCAGAGCTTCAACTGGGCAGCGCAGTGTGCCGGCCACTCGTCTCTTGTGTTCAGCGATAATACATGGACGACGGAGACGGCAAACGCAGATGCGCACGCTGTGGCGGAGTGGATGCGGATACAGCTGGAAGCTCTGGGGGCGAGCGCAGCCTCAGTGACAACCACACCGGAGGCGCCGCCGAACGTCTCCCCACCACGCGGGGGGCAAACCGCATCTCTCCGCGTGTAGCACACCCATGACCATAGACAGCTGTCTTGTCCGCCAGGGAGATGCAACGTCAACCACTCCATCCTCCGCGATCGAGTACTGTCACACCGCAAGATGACCATCTCACGTCGCGGGTGGATTGAAGAGGAGACGAGACGGAGTCGGTAGGACAGCCAAGTTTCTGTGTATTACCTCCGCCGCTCTTCTCACCTGTGGCATCGCTTGCTTGCCGGTCTGTAGTGGATGATGCAGTGACCAAGAAGACAGACTTGTCTACGGGAGAGGAGGGAGGTAAGATATGTACGTGAGGAGCAGAGGAAGAGTAGACAATACGCTGATAAAGCGAATGGCTCTCAAAACCTTCCCACCACACACACACACACACACACACACACACACACTGACACCTACATGCGCACGCTTGTGTACACTAAGAAGCGTGCTTGCAGTGGCATGTGTGCTTCTGTGCGTCTGTATGGGCGCATGGCTGGCCCACGACGGACACAGACGTCATGGATCCGTACACATTGCCACGAGTATCTTTAGCTCCTTGCCCCCCCCCTTCCCGGCGCGCACCCTCATCTCGCTCATCCCTCCCCCCTCAATCTCTCTTCGCCTCTTCTCGTTCTCTCCCTCTAACCACACGGACACACACGCACAGACACTGATGTGAGGGCTACTGGGAGTACCCAGAACTGCTCTTCGGCACCCTTCCTGCCCCTACCACGCCTTCCTTGTCCTCTTCTCCTCTTTCGGTAAAGGGCCGGGCAAGGCGTGTGTGTGAGAAAGCGAGGTTCCTGTGCGACTCGAAGAGGCGCCACACGCACACAGCGTACTCGTATCTACGACCAGACACCACACAGCTTCATAGAAAGCCCCTCCCTCTACCCTCTCCACACACGCACACACAAAGACAGGCATATATAGCCATAGACAGAGCGTTGCTGTCGCCATCACGCGGAAGTGGTTGTACGCAGCCCGTGCACACGCCTCCCTTTTCTGTTTGCTCTGGTGCAAAGGCAGGGAGCGCGTTGCCTTCGCGTGCTTGTGTTACTCCCCCTTTCTCCCCTCCCCCTCTCGTTACCGCGCTCACTCACTCAACCGCATATACGCATTCAGCTAATAGCGTCGCACCGTAACCCACCTTTAGGGCCAGCAGCGGAGGTGCGGCTTTGCGATGACGCACCGCCCATCTAGCTCATCACCACTCCCCCCTGAGGGCGAATCGACGCGGTACCTTGTGGTGATCGAAGTGAGGACCACGGCCGATACCGCTGCTTGGCCCGAGCTCAGCTGCCTTGTCCGATCCTATGTGCGCGTGCAGGCGAGCCGCCGACTGGCCGCGGGCCACCTGCCACCGTTTCTCCCTGGCGCCACCATCTCTCTCGCAGATGCGCCGCCTCTGCTGAGAGATGATGTCGCGTCGGTGCGGGTGTGTGACGTCTCCTTCCCGACAGGCTGTTCGTGGACAAATATGGAGCAGGTGCACTTCTGTATGTGCCTGTACCGACTCCACGGTGAAACTCTCTGCATGCCACTATCGTCTGCCGCGTCTGCCCCGGTTACCCAGGCGTCTCTGCCGGCGTGGTGCACGGCCGACAGCATGCACAGCGGCGGCGACGAAGGTGACAGTGCGTCGACCTTCACCGTGACACCCCTGCCGCACGTCTCACTGGAGGGCCAGTGGGAGTCGCTGTACTATGGCGAGAGTGAGGCGGCGTCGATTGCGTTCAAGCGGGACATCGTGAGCTACGTGGACGCCGCCATGCGGTTCACCCACGCCGGGGTGAGCTCCAACTTTGTGACGTGGAATCGACTTGTTCTTTTCCACGGCCCGCCAGGCACGGGCAAGACGTCGCTGTGCCGCGCCTTGGCACAGAAACTGTCAATCCGCCTCGCCTCGTCGGTGTACGCTCGCGCGTGCCTTTTGGAGATCAACGCTCATAGCTTGTTCAGTCGCTGGTTCAGCGAGAGCGGCAAACGCGTGCTGCAGCTGTTTGAGCAGGTGCACCGCATCGCCGACGACAAGGAGTGCTTGGTGTGCTGCGTGATGGACGAGGTGGAGAGCCTCGCGGCAGCTCGCACCTCCGCGATGAAGGGCAACGAACCATCTGACTCGATCCGTGTTGTGAATGCACTGCTCACACAGATGGATCGACTGCAGGACTGCAAGAACATCGTCGTCCTTGCCACGACCAACTTGACGGCGGCAATCGATGCAGCGCTGCTGGACAGAGCGGACAAGCGCGTGTATGTCGGCCCGCCAGGCGTGCAGGCACGCTTCCTCATTCTATATGCGAGTGTGCAGGAATTGGTGGACAAGCGGTTGGTGGCTGCGCCGCAAGCGGGGACGTCCGTGCTACCCGACGAACTGAACGGGTTTTCTCTTGCGGACGAGCGTTGCCAGGATGAGGGGCAAGCGGCACACCGGGGCAACGTAGGCGCGCACCGCAGCCTTGGCGGTCATCTACTGGTTGGCGGCAGCGGCACCGCCGAGGCCGCACACATGTGGAATGAAGAGCTGACCGCGTTGCACGACGTGCCGAGTAAGTCTCACAAACCGCCGCAGCAGATGATACCGACATCCACGAGTTTGGGAATGGCACCCGCCCCGCAACCAGCGCATCCCCAATCGCCGTCGCACTGCCTCTCTGGCAATGCGTACACGATCAGTGAGCTGCTCCATCACATTGCCGAGGTGTGCGTGGGCCTGAACGGCCGCACCTTGAAGAAACTGCCGTTCTTGGCGTACGGCGCGTGCATGTGCAATTCTTACACTGGCGGCTGCGGTGGTAGCGAGTCGGCGTGGCAGGGGGACCAGAGAGGTGGCTTCGATGCGCCTCTGCCTCTGCGGGACTACCTGGAGGCGTTGTTCAAGGTTGCAGAGGAGGCTGCTGAGGTGGCCGTACTCGATGCGAATAGCGGTTCCTAAAGCCGTCTGCTGACGCCGCAGGTGAGCCGCGCTGTGCTAACCTGTTCTAATCGCTTCTTTTGCCGCAGACCCTGATCTCCCTCCCTCTCAAGACGGCTCCACGAGGAACGGCACGCGGCACAGATCACGGCAACATGCGTACTCCTCTGCGCAAGAACATGCAGACATACATGGCCCCTCCTCTTTCCCACGCCTGCCAGCGATTCTGCTTTGACGATACAGAAGAAGAAAAAAAGAGGGAGAGGCGAACGGTGCGAGAGGAGCGGGAGTCTATGTGCCCACTTCCGAGTCTGTCGCCCGGCTATTGGCCGTGCACCACAGCGGGCTGTTTCGCGCACCACTTCTGAGGCGCAAACGTGCAGCCCCCTCCCCCTCCTTCATGCGCCCGCGCATGTAATGTGACAGGGAGGCACTGCCAAGCACTTCACGAGAGAGCTTGAAAAGAACGCCGAGGATGAAGGTAATGGAGAGAGGGAGGGGGGCGGGATGCAAAATGTTGTTGCCTCCTTCCTTCTCTGCTCCTCACTTCTGCAGCCTTTAGGCCCTCGATGCTGGAGCTTGGGTCTGCTGCGTGCTTGTGGGTCGAGCGGATCTTGACTAGGGTGGTGGTGGCTCTCCCGCCAAACCTCATCATCTCTCTCAATCTCGAATGCTGCATATGTGCGCGGACCATCCCTCCTCGAACTCTCTCTCTCCTCCGCCCACTTATCCATCTACTTTCCCCTTCTTTTTTTCCAGGATCCACAGGCTTTCTTCCCTTTTATGTTTTTTTTTTTTTGCCGCTGTGTGTGTGTGTGCAACCGAAACGCAAGAACTGCAAGGCCTCCTCCCCCCTCTTTCCCCACTCCATCGCTTCTTTTCCTGCATCACGTTGGCTTTTTCGGCCCCCTCTCCCCCTTACTGTTCGTGGTCCTTCTCTCGACCATCAAGGCCAAGCATCATCTAAAAGATCAGGTGCGACGGTTGACTGGAAAGTGTGCGTGTGAAGGTCGTAATGGGCCGCAATGTGCTGATGGTGGCTGAGAAGCCGTCGCTGGCAGAGAGCATCGCGACGATCTTGAGCAACGGAAGTTGCTCCCGCCGAACCCGTGCGCTGCCGGTGTACGAGTACACGGGCAATTTCATGGGCAGTCCCGCATACTTCAAGGTGACGAGCACTACCGGCCACGTCTTCTCGTGCGACTTCACCTCTCAGCATCAAAACTGGGATCGCACGGATGAGGAGCAGCTCTTCACCGCGCCGATCACGTGGAAGGACACGTCGGGGAAGGTGAGCCGCCACCTCGAGCATGAGGCGCAAGGCTGTGATACACTGGTGCTGTGGCTCGACTGTGATCGTGAGGGGGAGAACATTTGTTTTGAGGTGATGCAGGTCGTTCGACGCGAGATCTACAACCACCACAGCATCTTCCGCGCGCACTTCTCGGCCATCACGGCGGAGGAGATTTTCCACGCCTTCCGCAATCTCGGGAAGCCGAACAAGAACATCAGCGACGCGGTGACGTGCCGGCAGGAGCTCGACCTGAAGGTTGGCGTAGCCTTCACCCGGTTTCAAACCAAGTACTTCCAGGGCAAGTACGGCGACTTGGATGCCAGCGTCATCAGCTACGGCCCGTGCCAGACGCCGACGCTCGGCTTCTGCGTGCAGCGCCATGACGAGATCCTCAACTTCAAGCCGGAGAACTTTTGGCGTCTCGTCCCGGTCGCCTCACGCGGCGGCGCACTGCTGCAATTTGAATGGGATCGCGGGCGCCTCTTCGACGAGACGATGGCGCGGCTGATCCTTCAGCGCATCACCAAGAGCGGCAAGGTGGCCACCGTCGTCAACGTGTCTGTCAGCAACGACACACGTCCGCGGCCGACCGGCCTCAACACAGTGGATCTCATGAAGATTGCAAGCAGGGCCCTTGGCATCGGCCCCCACTACGTGATGAGCATCGCCGAGAACCTGTACATCCGCGGCTATATTTCGTACCCTCGTACCGAATCCACGGCATACCCGCCATCTTTTAACCTTGCCGGCGCCCTCGCTCAGCAGAAAAACCACTCCATGTGGGGGGCCTACGTAACGGCGCTGCTGCAGCAAGGACACGCGCGCCCCAAGGCAGGCAAGGACGCTGGCGATCACCCGCCGATCACGCCGATGCGAAGCGCGTCGCCCAGCGAGCTCTCCGGGGATGAGTGGCGCATCTTCGAGTACATTACACGACACTTCATCGCCTCCGTGTCACCAGACTGCCGGCTAATCAAGACGAAGATCACGATCGAACTTGGCGGTGAGCTTTTTAGCATCTCGGGAAAGGTGGTGGAGGACCCCGGCTTCACGGAGATCATGCCGCACGCCCGCGTCGAGGACGACAGGATGCCGACCGGCGTCCACAAGGGCGACTCCTTCCAGCTGTCCGATGTGCGGCTGCAGGCGGGGCAGACGCAGCCGCCGTCGTACCTGACGGAGTCGGACCTGATTGGCCTGATGGAGAAGAACGGTATCGGAACCGACGCGTCCATCTCCACCCACGTCAACAACATTGTGGAGCGCGGCTACTGCAGCGTGCAGGCGGGGCGTGTCATGAAGCCATCAAAGCTTGGCATCGTGCTCATCCACGGCATCAAGGCCATCGACCCGGAGCTGGTGCTGCCGCTCGTGCGCAGCCGCGTGGAGGAGTATGTCACCCACATCGCCGAGGGCCGCGCGCAGCTCGACGACGTGCTCAGCTACTCGCTTGACCTCTTCTTCGCTAAGTTTAAGTTCTTCAAAGAGCACATAGACGTCTTTGATGCCCTCATGGGCGCCTCCTTCTCCGCCATCTCCGCCGCCGGGAAGCCGATTACGCGGTGCGGCAACTGCATGCGCTACCTGAAGCACCTGGACACTCGTCCCCAGCGGCTCTACTGCCCGTACTGCGAGGTGACGTTCGCGCTGCCACAGGGCGGCACCATTAAGCCGTACTCCAGCTTCAAGTGCCCCATCGACAACTTCGAGCTCGTCATCTGCCACATCGAAGGCGGCAAGTCCTTTCCCATCTGTCCTCATTGCTACAACAACCCGCCGTTTGAGGACATGCGCCCCGCCATACAGCACCACCACCGCGGGTACGGTGGAGGGGCAGCGGCGACGACGGCACCATCCACGCGGCACATGGCGTGCGACGAGTGCCGCCACCCCACGTGCGAGCACTCCCTCGCCACGAACTACGTGTGCGACTGCGTGGACGGCTCCTGCGCCGGCAGCATGGCCTTCGTTCCCCGGACGGCTGGCCAGTGGAAGGTGTGCTGCAACAAGTGCCCCATGATGATCAAGCTGCCACCGACAGCGCAGCGAGTGTACGTCACTTCCGAGGAGTGCCCCGAATGCGCCGCCAACTGCCTCGACATCATGTTCCCCGAAGGCAAGAGCGTCTTGCCTAACCGCAAGGACCGCATTGTCGCGTGCATCTTCTGTCATCCAGGCCTGAGCCCGCTCTGCGAGGAAGTGCGCGGCCGCATAGGTAACTTCCGCCGCATCGGTGGCGCTGCTGCTGGTGGTCGGGGCGGTCGTGGACGCGGACGTGGTCGCGGACGTGGTCGCGGACGTGGCAACCGCGAGGATCGCCGGTGAGCGTGCCGCAGCCCCTTCGTCGGTCCCCAGTTGCGGTAATGAAGTCTGGATAAGCGAGGCGTGCACGTTTGCCTGCGTGCGCATGCGCACGGGGGTGAGCCGATGGCATGCGCTTTCTCTGCCTTCTTTATGTGTGTGTTGCCGTGACCTGCGAGCCGCTCCCTTTCCTCCACCTCTCAGACGCGTGTGCATCCGCGTTCTTCCTTCCATTCCTCCCTCACACCCACGTGGACAGCGAAAACAAAACCGAGCGGAGGTCAGCCACGCGGTGACACTGCGTGCTGTGGATGCTGCTTGTTGATGCAGCGGCGTGTGCGTCAGCTCAGCTGGGCGATGGGCTATACCAATTTTTTTCCTCTCCGTTCCACCTAGGCGACACTTTTGGATATGGGGGGGGCGAAGTTGCTTCATTGCAGACTGCTCGGCACCCGTGCATAGAGTGCGTCGATGATGGGGCGGCATCCACCAGTGTTCTACTCCTCCATCCCACGCACTGCGATGCCGCCACCCCCTCTTGGACTATGCCTTCCTTTCTCTTTCTCTGACATCTTCTGCTCCTCTGCGACTGCCCCTACTCTTCCTCCCTTTCTCCCCTGACACCTCGCGCCAGTTTCGCTACTCTCCTTCCTTGGCTGCAGTTTGGTGACAGCCCTCGTATCACCGCACTGCCGCCGACTGACCATCCTTCTCCCCCCTCCCTCCCTGAGCCCCTCCTTTCCCTAGCTTTAGATCTCCTGCTCCTGTGTCCTCTGCATAGCCTCGTGTGTCCATCTCCCATTTCGCATCACACGGATACGCGCCACGGCACGGATAAGGTGTAGCGCATCGTCGCGGTCTTCGACCCCTGCCATTCCACAGCGCTTCTTCCCAATAAAGGAAAGCCGCTGCAGCAGCACCGTCGGCCCCTAGCACTGTCCAGTGCCTTCTGCCCGAATGCAAACCTACACGCCCACGTCAGCTTTCATTCACCATCATCTTGCGTCTCAGCATCCCTCAGCGTGCTTCTACCGGTGCTCCTTGTACAGGGTCTACACTACAAGTGGAACAGGAGAGCGTGGCGCGCCCACCCGCCGAGTCGTACGGGCATACACGCCATTGAAAAACTCTCGGTGCTTCTGTATGATAGCACAGTATGCCAACTAGTTTCCGACACTACGAACCGGAGGAGCGGGGCGGGTACGCGCCCAGCGCGAGCAACAACGGTGCCGAGTTTGGCGGTTCCGAAACAAGGTACTCGACCAAGACGCGTTCAATCAACGCCGCTGCGTCGAGAACTGGTACGGGCCGTGCGGGTGTGCCGGCGCAGCAGCTGCAGCGCTTCGATGCCTTGCTGCGTCTTCCGGAAAATCGCGAGTGCTTCGACTGTGGTACGAAGCAGCCGCGTTGGGCGAGCACCAACCTTGGTATTTTCTTCTGCCTCCGCTGCGCCGGTATCCACCGCTCTATGGGCACGCACGTATCGAAAGTGAAGTCGGTAAACATGGATGCCTGGGTGGAGTCTATGATGCTCGTGGTAGAGCACATCGGCAACGCGCGAGGACGACTCTTGTACGAGTACAACATGCCACCGTCGGCACGCGTGACCAACACGACCGAAACTGCCGTGGTCGAGCGCGTGATTCGCTCCAAGTATGAGCGGAAGTTGTACTACCACCCCCGCTTTGCAGAGCTCGTTGCACAATTTATGGAGACCCCGATGGAGGCGGCAAGCAGCAGCGGGACCACCACTTTAGCGTCTTCTCCGGGATCGAACGCGCCACCGTGCCAAGGTGGCGAGCCGGGGCAGACGCAGCCGCAGGGCGCCGTGCTCGAGGAGCTCTGGGGCGCGCCCGTGTCTTCACCCAACACGAATCAACCGAGTCAGGAAGCGACGCAGGGGGCGACGGGGGCCCGCACAAACGTTGCGGAGCTCTTCTCCGCCTATCCGACTCATGGCGCCGGTATGGGCTATGCGGCGGCTGGAGGCGGTGCCCACTCGCCGCCTACGGCGTGGGGGGAAACGGCGGGGCCGCTGTCGTCGGTGCCACCGGTGAGCGTGAACAACGACTCGGGCTGGTTCGAATCGCAGTTTGGTGGGGCGGCAAGCATTGTACTCGGCCCCGCCAGCGGCGGCGCTCACAGCGGGGCGCCGTTGCCGAACACACTGCAGTCGGCGTCGAGCCCGCAGACAGCGCACGATAACACAGGCGACCTGTTCACCGGCGGCAACGAGAGCGCGGGCTGCAGCAAAGACGAGATTCTCTCTCTCTTCCGCACCGCACCCGTCGCTGGGGCGTATGGGCAGACGAGCAGCGGTTCTACGGCAAACACGAGCGGGCATCCGTTGGCGTGGTAGTCACAGACGGTGAAGCCGCGCTACCCCGAGTAAGAGAAGGGCTTCATCACATCTCGTGGGAGAAAACGAGACAAGCAACGAAAAAGGCGGCCGCTGCACGCATCCACGGGGTTCCATCTGGCTTGTCTGTGTACGCATGCGCGTTTATGTGTGTGAGGTTGTGCGGTAGTGCAATCAAGCAGAGAGCGAGAGGGCAGGGAGAGGGCGATGGCGCCTCTTTCTCACATATACAGACACATACATCTGAGTTTGGTTTTCTCATTTTACGGTTGCTTTTGATGGCCTTTCCATGTACCGATCCGGATCTCTCTCTCTCTGCGCTTCGCTTGTTGCTCGTCTCTCTCTCTCTCTTTGAGGTTGAGCTCGCGTTCCGCGACGTGGGCACGTGTCCCGGCGCTTTTTGCGTGCTTCCCTATCCGTCTCTCATCATCACTATGCGTGTTGGGCTAAGCGCTGCGTTGCGTCAGCTGGGAAAGGAGCACATACGCTCTCCCCCCATCTTTGCGTTTTTGCTTATATGTGTGTGTGTGCGTGTGCGCTCCTCTCCGTGCGCGCTCTCTCACGTGCTCTCTTATGCGAAACTTCTGCAGAGGGCACGGGGCCGTCAGTGATGTCCTGCAGGCACAGGCTCCTTCCTCCTCGACTCTTGTTTTCGTTCCAAGTCCTACGTTCCACGTGCGTGCGTGTGCGTGTCCGTGTGCGTGTGCGCAGCTGCTCTTTGCTCCTTCCAACGTGTATGTAGAAGGCGGGTGTGCATGTCCGTGAGTGTGAATGCGATGCTGTGCTGTCTATGCCGGTTGCCGATGTGGACGATTCGGCTTCGTCTCCTCTTGCGCGCCTCCTCTCCGCCCTCCCTCTTTCGTCCGTTAGTTTGCGCTCGCTGCTCGTGGTAGTTGTCAGCATCGTCGTCTCGGTTGATGGTTCGGCCCATCGCGTGGTTCTTCACGCGTTGGCGAAGCGAAACGAAACGCATCGTTGCTCTTGTTTTGTGTTCTCGCTTCCACTATGTGCACCATCTCCATCTCCGCCCTCCTTCTGTGTGTGCCTGTTTCCGTGTGTGTGTGTGTGTGTGTGTGTGTGATTGCGTGTGCGTCTCTACGTATGCCATTCTCGCTCGCTCCTTCTTTTCCCCTCTTCTGCCACGTCTCTTCGTGGAACGCGACCACACCGAGCACCCACCCCGTCTTCTGCCTTTCTTCCGTGCTTTCTCTCCCTGCCTCCAGCCACTGCCTTCACAGTGGTGTCTCTCTTCCTCTTTGTGTGCACGCTCATTGTGTAGCCGTTGTTGTGTGCCCTGTACTCCTCGCATCTCCTCCGCTGCAGTCGTCGACACCCATTCTCTCTCTCCCTACCTGTTCCGCTCTTCTCTTACGTTTACATCATTATGGTACCGTGAAAAGAGCGACTGCGCCGATACGGTCGAGCGTAGCTGCACACACACAAACACACACACACACACACACACTTAAAGCACTCGTTCTCATCCTCTCCATGTTGGAGAGCGCGTGCTTGTGAGTCGTGCGTACTTTGATGTCAGCATACATATGTTCAGCATCTGCTCCTGACGGAGGAAGGTTTATGTTTTCCTGTTTCTTCTTCGTCTTCCCGTGGTGGCTGGGGAGGGGAGGAGTGGGCAGTGTTGTCTTGTGAGGAGAAAGATCTCCACAAGCCATCAATCGCGTTTATGTCTTTCGCATATGTGTGCTTGCGAACTTACATCTGGGCGTACTCGTGCCGGCGCATCAATGTTCACGGGGGCGGCATCGGGCTGTGGTGGACGTGGTGGGTGCATCATGCGCACGCTCAAACGCATGGAAACAAAGGGCTTGAGCTTTCCTCTGTAAACTCGACTCGGAGGCAAGCAAGCGGCTAGCCGCCTTTGTCTCTCCGCCCGCCGCCGGCCGGCCACAGTGCAGTGCGGATCATCCTTCACCTTGCCGCATTCTCCTTCCAAATCTTCTTCTTTCGTTCGGCCTTCCTTGTACGCTTGCGTGTGTCTGTGTGTGCGTGCGTGCTTGTTCGCGGTGCTCCGCACCCTTACCGCTCTCGTCCTTGCCAATGCCTGTTCTCGCAGAATAGCACTGGCACACACACTCTACACTCTACACTCCAGCACGCCACGCCCATCTAGGCATACGCACACCGGAAGGGGGAGGGGCACAAGCACTTGCTTTAGAGACTGAGAGTATTCTATGGGCAACCAACTCGCGGCGACGGCCGCCGTTGATCTCGCCAATGTATCGGGTGATCTGGAGCTCGTCGCCCCTCTCGGCGCAGAAGGCCGCAACTACTTTGCCACGTTCCACTGCCTTGCGTACACCCCATTGACGGCACCAGCCAGCAATGAGAATCACGCGCGAGTGTCGAGCCACGGGGGCGCCGTGTCTTGCCCTCATAACTCGAATGCCCCTCAGTGCTTTTACGGCTTCATTTCGGCGGAGGTTGGTGGCACTCCTGGCGGCAGCGGCGTTCGCCATCAGAGGCCCGAGTACCGGCCCAACAACTTCCGCGTTTCCCCAGTCCCCTTGCCAGGTGGGGCGTCTGCCGATTCCTCGTCCCCATGGGTGGTGTCATCGCCGTGGGTGGCTGGACGTGGGCGAGGACGTGGACGAAGCTCAGGCGACGCCGGCGGAGGTGTCGACTTGTTTTATGGCCTAAGCGACTCCGAGGCGAGCACAACACAGCTCCTGGCTCGCGAACGCGCCGCGTGGCATCAAGCGCGGTGGCGCCAGCGTCTGCCAATGACCAACCGTCCGTGGCGTGCCGTACCGTCCTCGCTGCGGCCCGATGTGGGATTAGGGCGTGGCGCTGCCGCAGATGCCGCGATGAATGGCTGGTGCCGTGACACACGCTCTAGCGCCATGCCAGCCGCTGGTGGCAGCCACTACAGCATTCTTTTCTCTAGCTCGAATAGCAGCTTGCCGTATGGCAGCGGCTTGGTGCCTGGTTCACCGGTACAGCAGATGACGCTGCGGACTGCCACCCCGTCTCCGTACGCCACGGCGGTGTCGGCGAAAGCGGGCCGGACTCCAAACATTGATGTCCTGGTCGCCGGCGTGAACGGGGAGTGGCGGAGCAACTACGGCAACTACGTGCAGCTACTTCTGCGCAGAGGTGCCGGCGCTAGGCTCACGCCCTCCTCTGCAGTCGCTGCCTATGGTGGTCTTCGCCCCACTTTACCCCCTGCACCAACGAGCGCCGGCCTGCTGTCGTCATCGACGTCGCTTCAGCAGCGCTACCTGGTCGAGGACGTCGTCACCAAGGTGTTTGTGCGCACCCCTGACGATCCCGGCCAGGCGTACTTCCTCAAATATGTGCACGAGATGATGGACAACGCCGGTGAGCAGCTGCGCATTGTCGACTCGACACTGAAGCGCACGACTCCGCGCAACTGCCTGTGGTACAGCCTTGTCTGCGAGGGAGACGGCTTCTGTGTGCTGCAGCGACCCTACATCGCCTTCACGCTTCGTGAGCGTCTCGTGGCCCGCCCTGTGTGGACGGCGCAGGAGAAGCTCTGTATTGTCTATCAGCTGTTAGAGGCGGTGGCGCGCCTGCACGAGACCTACGGCCTCACGCACGGCGACATCAAACCGAACAACGTCCTCGTGCAGAGCACCGGCGTGCTGCTGCTGTCTGACATGGCCCTTTTCAAGCCATGCCAAATGCCGCTCGACAGCCCGCTGCTGTTCGACTACTACTACGATACGGACGAGAACAGGGCGTGCTACGTGGCTCCCGAGAAGTTCAGCGACCAGCCGCTGCCCACGCCACCGCCGGAGAGCAAGACGCGGGGCAGTGCAACCTACAATGTGAGCAACGTCAACTTCGATGGCCACACGGCCTCGATGGATGTCTTCTCGACGGCATGCGTCGTGCTGTTCCTTTACAAGGAGGAAGATCCGCTGACACTGTCGCAGGTGCTGAGCCTGCGTCACCTGGCCAACACCGAGGCACGCGAAGCGTTTGTGGCGCCCGTTTTGCGCGACGCCAACGTGCCCGCTGCGCTGCATCCACTGCTGCTGCCGATGCTGTGCGCCACCGCGGAGGAGCGACCGTCAGCGCGCGAGCTGGTGAACCGCGGGCTGCAACAGCGCATCTTCCCTGCCTCGCTCCCTTACCTGTACGAGTCCGTGCTGCCTCGCCTCCTCACCACATCTCCAGGCACGCGGCTGGTACTCCTCCACAACCAGCTTGAGGCGGTGCTGCAGAGATGCGAGGTGCTAGACACGACGCCAGAAGGTAACGGTGGCAGGTCGTCGACGGCTGCGATTGATGCAGCGGCGTCCGCTGAAGCGGTGGGCGCCAATGCAGCTGGCTTGGCGGCGGTCGCGTCCCCATCTCGCCAGCTGGTCGTGTCTCTCCTTCTACCTCTTCTTCTTCAAACCTTGCACAGCAGCTGCACGAGCGACGAGGCGGCTTACCGCGGCCTGCTCTGCCTGCGCCGATGCGCGTCGTACTGCAGCTTCACCTGCCTAGTGGACGCAGTGCTACCACACGTGCTCTTTTACGTGAACAACGATGCCCACGTCTACGGACCGTCAACGCGCCTCATTGCACTGCGGCTGCTCAGCTCCATCTCGGAGGTCATCGCGCATCATCTCACGCTCAGGTCGCCGCAGCGTTTGAGTGGCACCGTGACACCTTCGCGCGATGCGGCCGCTGCGAAGCCCGGCGACACGGGAGAGGTCTCTGCCGTGCCAGAGGAGCAGTGGGCACTCATGGAGCATCTTGTGCTGCCGTGTCTGTACGGCGTCCTGCGGCAGGCGGAGCAGGAGTCCACGGCAGTGCTGGTGGAGGTGGCAAGTCGGCTGCCGCGACTGCTGCTCCTGTCACGCTACATCACGGAGCGGCGGCAGCTCTTATACGGGGCCGATGCGGTGATGACGAAGTCAACTACGTTTGAGAGTCGGCCTGGCCCGCAAGGGCACCGTGCCCGGCAACCGGAAGATGCTGTGCACGAGCAGCAGAGTCACCACGACCCGCTGCACGCGAAACCGCGCCGCCAGGCCAGCCAGCATCTCTCTCCGAACAAGGGAGGCGAGGAGGACCACAGGGTGAAGGCGGTGGCAGCGCCAGTCACGCCAAATTCGACGTCGATGCCACCATCGCCGCTGCCGCCGCCCCGCAGCAGCAGTGAAGCGCTGTACTTCAGCCCCACCGATGTTGCCACCCTGAGCGAGCAGAGCATCAGCGGTGGCACGCGGGCGAGGTTGGCTCCGGCGGCGCGCCACACTGAAGCTGGCAAGTCGGCGAACGAGGTGAGCGATGCAGATGGAGAGAATGCAGGCGACGTGCACGGTGCCAGCGCTGCTGGCACGCAGCAGTACCTCGCCCAGCTCCACTGCCTCCTGACGAACGGCTGGAGCATGTTGCAGATACTGTACAACCATCCATGCGTCGCCGTCGTCGTGGAGGTCATGCAGCGGTCTTCGAGCACCGTCGCCGCCTTTCTGGGTGAGGAGCGGGTGACAGAGGACTTAATACCTCTCCTCACCACGGCCCTGACTGCGCCGCTGCGGGTGCAGAGGCTGCTCTATTCACAAGCCATCCTGCTGCACGCCCTGCTCCAGCGTCCGCCGACAAAGACGCTTCGGCTGTTTGTGGACGAAGGCCTGCGACACACGGACGACGTGTGCCTCAACAGAACCCTGCACAGTCTCGCAGTTGTGGTGCGCAGCCGAAGGCTGCCGCTGGAGGAGACGATGGCACTTGTCCACCAGACCCTGCCGATGCTGGTTGAGAGTCGTCTGTGGCTGCGCGAGGCGGCGTGCGGCGTCGTTGAGGCGGCTGCACAGACCTACTCGGCGAGCGACATTGCACTGCATCTCGAGTACGCCGTTCGACCGCTGCTGATGCTTCCGGTGCCTCTGGCACACCTGCGCCGCTACGCCGCCACGGCCATCCGGGCTGAGCTGGCTATGCCGTTCATGTCCTTAGGTGGCACGGCGGGGCCGACGCCGTGCAGCTACGTCAGCAGCGCGCCGTTGAGGGAAAGGGCGTCTGCCACCGGCTCAGCTTGCTTGCTAGACGAGGCCATCCTCGAGGATGATGAGCCGATGAACCGGTTGCTGGAAAATGGCACTGGCAGTGGTGATGGGCGACGCGGTCGCCCAGGGCAGTGCCGAGGCTTCGAGGACGGAGGAGGCAACGGAGGCAACTTCAAAGATGTTTTGCCGGAGGTTGTGGCGGTGACTGACTCTTATGCTTCCGCGCCGGCACCGGCGCTCTTGCACGGGCTCCCGCTGACTGAGGCTTCGTCGTCATCTGCGCCAGGATCGAGGATGTCCCGTGAAGCGAGTATTGCGGAGCCTGCAGTGACCGCCCAGCACAGCCGCAGCGCCACCGACACGTGCATAGTTGCCGATGATGGCGGTGACTCGGACGGCATGGCACTTGTCTACCGGCCCACCGCGCGAGAGGTTGCGCGGGTGCAGCTTGAAAGCCGCTCTGGGCCGCTGCACCTCCCAGCTTCTTCCGCGCTGCTGTCACCGCCTCCGTCGGGTCTGACCTCCTCCCATGTGGTCGCCCCATCCACGGCAACGAGCAGTGGCGCTGCGGCCGCGGCGGCGTTGCCAGTGCAGGATTGCCAACTCCCGACTCCGCCGCACAGCAGGGACGTATCGCCGCTGCCCGCCACGCTGCCGCCGCCCTCGGGCGTGATTCGGTGCAGCCTCAAAGGCGGTGGTGGGCGCGTTTTGCACGGCCGAGTGACACCGCCCTCCCTGACCTCACCAGCGGCGGCGGCTAGTACCGCGGTACCGCCGTCCTCCTCAGCACCTTGCTCGGCGTTGCGGCCCACTGCCGCTGCACTCAGCTCCGTCAGCGCTCACATGGGGGCCATCTATGCAGCGGCGCCCTCGCCGTCAGCCAACGGGATCGTGATATCGGCCGGGGCACGAGGTGAAGCTTTTGTGTGGCAGGTCGCCGCGTCGCACACGAGCACAGCTCACGCGCGCGAGCTGTGCTTGGTGGAGCGAGTCGCGTCGGCGGCGTCTGAGGCGGTGGTGCACACCTACACGGCGTGCCAGTGGATCGGTGGGCCAGGTCAGCGGCGAGACTTCACGCTCTCCTCCGCGTCCGCCTCGGCTTCCGGCTCGCTGGTGGCCTTTGCGAGCACCGATAGTGCGGTGAGGGTGCTGGACGTGGAAAAAAATGCGTGGGTGTCGTCCACCGTTGTCGGTGGCACTCCGGAGGGCGGGCTGACCGGGCTGGCGTTGCAGGATCGAGCATCGCTGCTTGTGACGACCGCGGCTGGCGGCCTTCACGTTGTGGACACGCGGTGCCGAGGCAGGGGCCGTGCAGACGACGAGGAGCCAGCCGTGGGCTCGACCGCCTCAGTGTGGCACACCCGACTCAACCCACTCGACGGTGCACCAAGCTGCGTGTGCCCGCTCTACATGAGCGACAGAGCGTGCGCCGCAGCCGTCGGCACCTACGGCGGCGCCGTGTGCCTGTACGACTTGCGTTATCAACTGTGCGCGCAACGGGTTATCCTTGTCGATGACGGGGCAGGACTAACGTCAGCGTCGGCTCTTGCTTCAGGGCGGCTGTCCATCACGACGGCGTGCGTGGATCCTTTGTCTACGCTATGTCGGAGCTGCCGTCCATCGTCATGGGAGCCGGAGCCGGCGGCGGGGCCGAGTCTGCTTCTCGGCACCACCGGGGGCACGGTGTATCGCCTCCTCCTCCAGAGCGCCAGCTACTGGCCTGCGTTTCAGTGTTGCCGCAACGGTGGCGGTGCCGTACGCACAATGCTGACGCAGCCCACGCACGGCTGCGTCTTCACCGGCAGCGAGGACGGGTATATTCGGAGCTGGTCGACCGACCGCCCAGAGACGTCTCATACTCTGGTGTGCGGGCTGTACCGATCCCCGGCATACACCGTGGAGCGTACCGGCGCCGCGGAGCGGGCGCTGGCAGCGAATGCTGTGCGTGGCGACGCAGTTGCCCCACCGGGCAGCAACGGCAGCAAGGGTCTTGCTTCCCTCACCGTGCGCGAAGGCAGCGACATCCACCACGGCGGCTGCGCTCTTCCGCGACACGCCCCGGATGCGATCCTCGCCTTGTGTGCTGTGCGCACGACCACCGCGTCCTTGGCGTCTTGGGGCTCCAGCAACAGTGGCAGCGGTGGAGGAGGGGAGCCATGCTATCTGCTCTCCGGATCCCGCGACGGCACGCTAACGCTATGGGACAACGACCCTGGGCAGCCCTAAAGAGAGGCGAGAGCGAGGGGTCGAGAGTGGTGTGTCTGTGCTTGTGCGCGCTTTTTCCGGTTTACCGGTACGTGCTGCCGCTGTCGCCGCCATCCCTCTGCAAACGCGACCTCGACGCTCCCTTTACGCCCCTCCCCCCACATTGCACGTCTCCTTTACTGAAAAGACGACGCAGTCGCCACCACCTCCCGCTTTTCCTGCGTGCCGTAGCTCATGCTGATGGGGGAGGCAACGAGAGAGAGAAAGAGCGTGCGTGCACGGTGTGACCGGGATGCCGTATCTGCTTTCCGCCATTGTGTTCGTCTGTTTCTGTTCTGTGTGACCACGCTGCTTTTCGGTGAACAACGCAACGAACACGTGCAACCACACTGAGGGGGCCATGCTGAGGGAGAGTGCGAAAACGGAAACAAGAGGGTCTAATGTCGACTCCTCGTTGTGACGGGGAGGACGGCGAGGGAGGGGGAGTGACCCGGGCAGTCGGCGCTGCTTCTTGCAAGGCTTTCCAACACTGCACGTCCCTTTGTCCCACCACTCTCCACTCCTCCCCTCATTTTTCTCGCCTCCCCCCTGCCCGCCGTTTTGTTCTGCTGCTGTGTACGTACATGTCTGCGTATAGAGTGATGTGCCCCTTGTGTGCTTGCATTCCTCTACTTGCTTCTCTGCTCTCCCCCTCTCTCTTGCACGGCGTCGAGCCCATCCTCTCTGTGTTGTGGGTCTTCGCCCCTCGGTTGGACCTGTGCCCGGCTTTGTCTGCAGAGAAAGAAGCAACACACACACACTCTTACAGAGAAACGCAACGGTGCCCCTAATGCACCCGTGATGGCGGTGGCACTGTGCGCACAACCTTCTCTAGCTGTGCGACGACCTCGCCCCCCTCTACTTGGGGGCGAACTACAAAGACGCGTTCCAACGCCACGCTTGATGGTCTTTCTCACATCTCTGCATTCGTGCTGTCTTTGATTTTCCTTCGGTGTGTCGCCCCACCCCACCTCCACTTTTTTCTGCCGTGTGTGTGTGTGTGCCTGTGTGGTGCGTGCAACCCTCATCTTTCTCTGCCTCGCTTTTATTTTTTTTTTGCCCGCGAGTGTGCAAACGCACCCACCACACATTTCCTTTTGCTTTCCATTTTGGGTGCTGCGTCCGCAGGGGACATCTGCTGCACCAGGGCATACACGCAGCCATACACAAATACACACACACACACACACAAACACGCAAACTGCCCTGTCGTTTCGGCTTCCAAAGAAAGCGAGACCCACTGCGTGAGGTGCACGCATGGACACACAACGCGCTGACTTGTGTGCCTGTGCGTGTGCTTGTCTTGTAGGCCCCCTCCCCTCCTCAAGAAAATGGGCAGCGATGCAGCCTTCCTGGCGCTGGCGAACATGGCCATTGAAGCTGAGATTCGCACGTACTTTCCCTACACGGCCCTGTATCGCCGTTTATGCAGGGGTGGATCGGAACGCGCGATGGACTACCTGCACCGCGAGTTTTCACCTGCCCTCGTTGACGCTGCTGATGACGGCACGCCTGCAACGGCGGATTTAGTGGCGGGAGTTGCGGCATCCAGCGCTGGGCTATCTCAGACTCAACACAAGCGCAGGCGCGCGAGCCTCGTGGGGGAGCTGCAAAAAAGCCTTGAAGAGTTCGCGGCGGCGACCGCCAGGCTCGTCCGAGCACGACTGGAGAGCACCGCCCTCTCAGGCAAGCAAAGCGAGGTGTGCGATAACGAAGCCGTAACGGTACCGTCGACCCCCGGTGAGGCTGGCGCCGAGCCATACACGGTCACGTGCCGCCGCTGCACCACAAACGTCACATGCACTTACCCCTGCTGGGTGCTTGAAGGCTACGTGGTGCTGTGGGCTGAATCGGTGCTCGAAGTTGAGTGCGTCGCAACAAAAGCAGCCATAGCAGCGTCCTTATTGGCGTCGCCTGTGGTGGCAGCACACACGCAGGGCAACTCGAGCGTGAAAGACTCGCTAGGGCTGCGGAGGCCCCGCGGTGTGATCAATTCCCGTGACTCCCAGGCCGCCAATATACCACACTCCTCTTCGGGACGTCTGCTTTTGTCTTCAAACCGACCACTGGGTCTGCGTCCCCTGCTGCAGCGACTCACCGGCGCGCTTGACGGCTCAGCAGAGGACGCGACCGCACCACCAGCGCCGCTCTTGGCCACCGCAAGAGCAAAAGCGGCTCGCTCTCGCAAGCAGCGGGGTTGCTCTCACTCAGACGGCACCCACCCGGGCGCCTCTACCGGGCCCCCGCCACCGGCGACACAGATGCTCCGACTGCACAGCATGTGCATTGTGAACAGCGACGCGGTGGGCAACGTGCGCCCTGCGTCCTTTGCTCTGCAGTCAGTCCTGCAGCCCGGCTGGCAGACGGCACTGGAGTGCTACCCGCGACACATGGTGCACTTTGGCCTTTTGGTGTACGCCGCGTGGCACGCGAGCTCACGGACGTGGGAAAGCGTACTATCGCATGGAGACACTTGCAGGGATGGCAGCGCCGCAGCTGGAAACGGCCATACAGTCATGCTCCCGTCGCGCAGCAGTCGAGGTGACGCTGCCCTGCAGAACACGTCCGGAGAGCGGGGTGCATCGCACACATCCGAATCTACGACAGCACCCACCTCGTCGTCGCCTACGCCGGAAGCAGGTGGAGAGATGCGCCCCGCGTCACTGGTCAAGTTGTTGCCTCACACATCACACGACGCAGTCTTGATTCTAGGGCTCGGCGGCAATGTGCTGGGGCAGTGCTTAGATGCGCTGCTGCCTGCCGCGGTGCCGCTGCACGTCGTGGAGGTGGAGCCGGCCGTATTGCAGGCGTGCTGTGAGAACGGACAGTTCCCGGCGATTGACGTAGTGGACGACTGGAGAGGGGAGCTCGACGCGGCGCCGTCGTGCAACGCATTGAAACGGGCATCTGCTCCGCACAAGAAAGACGCCTCGCCTCGCAGGTCCGAAGAGATGTTGGAGACTGCGCCTGCTGCTTCGCTCGTGTGCCCCGCCGTGATGCAGTGGGCCGCGGGCCTGATTCACCGCAAGAGCGCCACACCAGCCGCATTCAGGGCAATGCGTCAACAAGCGCCCGCGCTGTTGGAGAGGTTGGCTGCGCCGCCGTCTGCAATGCCTAGTGGCGCCACAAAACGCGCTACATGCGCGCCAAGCTTGCGCCGTGGATCAGGAACCGTGGTAGAAGCACCGCTGCAGGCGCAGCAAGAAAGGGGCGAGTATGTTTGCTTTCTGCAAGATGCCTACGCCTATCTGCGAACCAGCGCTTCGTTTCCCACTACTTCGACATCGGCCCAGGGTGCCGTTGCTCGGCATCGAGCATTCCACTCTGCTCATGGTGCTGCACATCCTGTTGCTCCCTCTTCACCCACGCAAGAGACTTGCCCGAGGTTTGCGGCGCAGTCACGGACATTGTCATCAAAGCAGGAAAACGAAAGCTCGTCAGCTGTCGAAGACGCGCCTCTATCATCGCAGTACAGCATGATCTTTCTTGATTGCTACGACCCGGATAGGGAACACATGATGCACGAAGGCACGCTTGTCGAGCTCTGCGCGCGGCGGCTGCAGCCTGGTGGTGTACTGGTAGTGAATGCGCATGTGCTGCCAAGCGTGGAGAACTTGCGCCGTGACTTCCTCGGCTGCGGTTTTTCGACTGTGCAGGCGCTGCGGGTGGCCGGGCATACACAGACGGTGGTGGTGTGCGTCGCGCAGGACAAGGCAGCGGACGGGGAACCTGCAGCTGCCGAAAGGCTAGCAAGCAGTGCTTCTTGTGCGCCGATGCTGACCGAGAAGCGGGGCCGGTTCACAGTTCGGCAGATGCAGGTGCTGGCTACGGCCCTCAATGGGGTCCTCCATGTGGCCGGCAGCTCGTCATCAAGCGTAACCGATGGCGGCGATGGCGCTGGGCGAGACAAGGTATCAGCTGCAGCCACCACCAGCACCACCGCCGGCGCCTTTTCCCTCTCCTGTACTTCTCCTCCCCCCCCCGCCGGTAACGCCGGCGTTTCGGTTTGATGCGGCATGGCTGAAGTCGTGCCGCCGCGTCGTCGTTCCCCCATCCAAGGTGCCAAGCAGCCGTCGTGCACGGCCAGCCAGCACCACACCGTCACAGGCCTGCTCCATCGACGTTGATCTGCGCGTGTGGGAGCACTACTTTTGAGGGAGAGCGAGAAGGAGGAGGGGAGAGGGGCGGTCAAGGCGTTGCTGCCGTGGTGGCTCACTCCTGGAGAACTGGTACTGGGAGGGAGGCATGGACTGCTATCCGCGGTGTGCTGCATCTTCCGCAACAGAGTAACCTCCCGTGTCTCCCAGGACACAAACCCATGCACAGACGTGTAGATATAGACATGAGCATGGGCACGCATACACACACACACACACTCACGCATATACATATATACATACGTGATACCTATAGATGCCTGTGAAGTCTGCATAGAGAAGAGAGGAAAAGAGACGTACAGCTTGCACTCTCGCAGAGGAGAAAGGGGGCTTAGCAAAGGTCTTTCGTCCGAGGTGCATCATCGCCGATATCGCGGTGGCAGCGCCACTCTGCCGTCTCGATCATCTTGCCTGAGCAATACTCTGGCATGTCGGCGTCGCAGCAGGGATGACAAGGCATTCCTCCTCCTGGACGCCATCCTCGACCGGCGTGGGAGGGGGTGGTGCATGATGCTGTCGCATGTTTCTTTCATCATCCCATGTGACTTAGACGGCACTCTTCTTCCCTCGCCACCATCCGCCATACCTGCCCACCGCCTTCCGGGCTTCTACTCTCTCTTCTCGACTTCTGCCGGCCTTTACTCATACCCGGCCCCACACACAGACACACAGACACGCACGCACACACACATACACACGGAAAGGTGTTGCGTGCCCTTCCCCTAGTTGCTCTTCCGGCGAGGCGCATACCAGGTCTCCCTCGTCTCTTCTGGATCACAGACACAGACACCTGCTGCAGAGGGCGAAAGAGACAGACGCGCGCCAATGGACGTGTATCGGCAGGCTGCTGAGATTGTCGGCATCGTGCGCGAGGGCAATGGCACGGCCAAGGCGCTGTGTCTGCGAAAGGATATGCAGAAGAAGAAACAGACCTACGCTGTCGTGTGCGAGACGCTGCGCCACTACGAGCTCCTCGAGGACGTGCTGGAGGTGGCGGAGTTCTTTAAGTACTACCCGCAGGCGAACCACGAGTTTGCTATGTGCATGGCCTACGACGTGGTGCTCGGAAAGGGGGTCAACACCCACAACGATAGCACTGCGCGTGCCGTAACGCAGTCGGCTTCGTACCTGCGTGAGGCGTACTGGCAGGTGCGCAAGCACCACGTCATTCCGCCGCGCAGCAACGAAAAGTTGGAAGATGAGGAGGCGGCTAAAACGGAGGGCGGCGCGAGAGGGAAGAGACGCAGCGGCGACGGCGCGTCCTCATCCCACTCGCTGCAGCTGCCGCGCTACGCTCGTGTCAACACTCTTAAAATATCGGTTGAGGAGCTGGTGAATCGACTGCGCCGCTCCGCAGAGGCGCGCAAGCGCTCCCGTGACACCGAGGGCAATAGCGGCGATGCCGCTGCTAGCTCTCACCCGCAGCAGCAGAGCGGCGACAAGCGTGCTACACGTCGCGCGTCATTGCGGCCGCACCGCCCGCTTCCCGAGTTCACGCAAGACCCTGTTGTGCCGCATTTGCTGGTTTTCCCACCTGGCACGGATCTGCACGCCCACCCGGCGGTGCGCAGCGGTCAGCTCATTCTGCAAGATCGCGCCTCCTGCCTTCCTGCGGCGGTGCTGCTCGACGCTGTCCCTGTTGAGGTGATCGAAGGCGATAAGGCCGGCAGCAGCAAAGGCGTGAAGAGGACGAAGGGTGGCACGGCGCTGTCGAAGGAGAAAGGGAGGGGCAACGAGACGGATGCGGCGGCGCGCAAACCGCTGGAGTACGTTGTCGACGCCTGCGCCGCACCGGGCAACAAAACAACGCAGCTCGCTGCCCTCGGTGCACCACATATCAAGATTATGGCGACCGAGCGTGATGAGCAACGTGCCGAGCTGCTGTCCAAGCGGGTGGCGTCGCTCGGCGCGGCGGACTACGTCAATGTTGTGAGCATGGACTTTTTCCAGCTCTCCTCCGACGACCGCGCGGCGACAGAGGGCATCCTGCTCGACCCCAGTTGCAGCGCCAGCGGCGTCATGACGCGCGTCGACGTGGCTCTTCAGCACGACCACCACGAGCAGCAGATGCCGCAGCAGTGCAAGGGCAAAACGCAGCAGGCCGACAGAAGGCTCTCCTCTCTTCAGGGCGGCCGGCACGGCAGCCATCACGGGGATGCGGACTGTAACGCGGCGGAGGAGGGGCAGCTGGACGACCGCGACCGCGAGGAGACCACCAACAGCGGCGCCATCGACCCTGAGGCACAGGGCAACGAATTCTCAATGAAGGAGGAGCGGGTTGAGAAGCTGGCGCGTCTGCAGCGCAAGCTCCTGGCGCACTCCCTTCTCTCCTTCGACAATTGCCGCACAGTCGTCTACTCCACCTGCTCCGTGCACGAGGAGGAAAACGAGGAGGTGGTGCGGCAGGTTCTGGATGACGAGCGGGTAAAGGCGCGTGGGTGGCGACTGAGCAACATTATGCCCAACACGTGGAAGACGCGTGGCAAGGAGAGGGAGGGCGAGGGGCACCCGCTGCATTTCACCATCCGTTGCGACCCGGCGACGGACGCGACAAACGGCTTCTACGTTGCCCGCTTTGACCGCGTGTGCTGAGCGCCCCTCCCCCCTCCGTCTCTCTCTCTGTGCGTGTGCGTGTGCGTGTGCGTGTGCGTGTGCGTGTGCGTGTGTGGCTTGGTGCTACGACATACGCACAAGAGGCGATAAAGGACCACCCTTTACTCCCTCGTTTCTTGTCCCCCGTCCTCCTTGAACTGGAGAAGAACAAGCGAAAGACTAATAATAAGAGTCGGCACGCGCGCATGCATGTGTGCGCGTGTGCCTCTCTCTGCGTGAGGTCGCGGGAAGGCGAAGGCAGCGCCGGCCTTGTCGCAAGGTGCGATGTGCAGCCCTTCCGGGGGAGGATCACACCGACCTCACCACCGCGCTTCTGCATGACACACACACACACACACACACACATACATGTGTGTATGTTTCCGTGCATTGATTGGTGATTCTCGTGTAAGTAAACCCCCTGCCAAATTTGGCGCAGGGGTGGAGTAGGATAAACAAGAACAAACACAGCGCATCGAGGGGGAGCGCGAAGCTGCTTCGGAGGCTCTCTCGTTAAAGGGCAGCCACACCCTCCCTGCTCCCCTCCCCCTCCCTCCACCATGGTAGATGCTTTCTCTCGCCCTCTTTGTTTAATGTCGCGTCTTGTTGTCACCAATGCAGATTTGGTGTCGAGCGCTATCTTCGTCGTTGTTTTCTGTGTCTCTGTCTCTCTCTATCTGTGGCTTACACTCCATCTACTGGACGCCTTGTCGGTGGTGCTCATGCACGCGAACACACGCGCGTGATGCGCACACGTACACCTCTCCCTGCCTCTTGCTTTGTGTTGCGTGGGGTACCAGCAACGAGTTTTGGTGTCTTACTTCTTCGTTTACGTTTGTAGCTAGGCTTGTATTAGTTAGTGTGCCTCTCTATTTCTTCCCGCGCGCCTCGAGGAACATATCTACTCCTCTCTTCCCTATCCGGCTAAAATTACGCGCAGACGACGTTCGAGGGTTCGCGCGGCGACTGCCTCTTCCTCTTGTGTCTCTGCTGTGCATGCGTCTCGGCGCATCGGCGCGGGTATCTCTCCATCCCCCCTCACCCCGAGCACGTCTTTACCGTGGTTGGTCCTTTTAGAGCTCCTCTGCACATCCGGCAGTCGAACCCCTCCATCGTCCTCCTTCCACAGCACGTCACCGCAACACACCGCCACGCGCACGACCGCAGAGAGATCGGCGACATCGCAAAAGAAAAGAACGAAGACGACATGGTGCAGGGGTTGTCCTCAGCGAAGGCCGTGCTGGCGCTCCTGAGTGAGGAGGAGAACCTGGTCGTGCTCTTTGCACTCAAGCGGCTCTCGTCCTTGATGGACACGTTCTGGCACGAGGTCAGTGCGAAGCTGCCCCTCATCGAGGAACTTGCCGCCTCCGAGAAGTTGGCGGATGAGACGCGCCGCCTCGCGTCTCTCGTGGCGTCGCAGGTGTACTTCCACCTCGGCGACTACAGCAACTCGGTAAAACATGCGCTCGCCGCCGGCACCGCCTTCGACGCGACGACGCGGTCGCTCTTTACGGACACGATCTTGAGCCGCTGTATTGACACGTATGTGGCATACCAGGAAACGCCGGAGAGCGAGCGAGCGGAGCTGCCGCCAAAGCTGGAGGAGCTCTTCGTCTCTCTGACCAAGTCATGGGTGATGGAGAACGAGACCATGGCGGACTTGAAGGAGATGGTCGGCTTCACCGTGCGTGCGTTCCGGCTGGACTTCCTGGAGAAGGTGCTGCGCCAGGCGCTGAGCAAGACGCACTCGGCCGAGATTCTGAACTTCACCTTCTACGTGGCGAATGTGCTGCTGCAAGACATCACGTTCCGTCGCAAGGTGCTCCGTCTGCTTGCGGACCTGTACACGGATGGTCTCTCCACTATTGACTACTACTCCCTGGCCCACTGCCTGCTGTTCCTTGGCGATGTGGAGGCGACGTCGAACCTTATTTGTGGCTTGTGGAGGGGCGGCAGTAGGATGGTCGCCTTCCAGCTAGCTTTTGACCTCTTTGAGTACGGCAACCAGGAGTATCTCTCAGGCGTCGTCGCCCATTTGGACAAGCAGCTCGGAGTGGCGGAGCAGGCGCTGGCGGTGCAGCCGGCCCCGAGTACCTCTGACGCTGCCGGTGCGGCGGCAGCCCCATCTGCGCCCGCCACGTCCCTGTCCCCCACGACGACTGCCGGTGATGCGTCTGGCGCACCGGTAGCCGCGGCGGTGCCGGAGTCGCCGGAGCAGAAGCTGCTCTCCGTTCTCAGTGGTCAGGTGACGACGAACCTGAACGTGAAGTACCTTTACTCTCGCTGCGTCGCCGACGTGTACGTGCTGATGCATATCAAGAAGATGACTGACCCACGCAACTCGGTTATTCACAACGCCACGGTGGTGGCGAACGCGTTCATGTACAGCGGCACCACGATGGACGGCTTCTTGCGCGACAACATGAAGTGGCTCGGCGCTGCGCAGCACTGGGCCAAGTTCACCGCCGTCGCCAGCACTGGTGCCATTCACCGTGGGCACACGGAGGAGGCGATGCGGGTGCTGGAGCAGTACCTGCCGAAGGGCCCAAGCGTGCCGACGCTGCCGTACCAGGAGGCAGGTGCGCTGTACGCGCTCGGCCTCATCTACTCCCCGCTCGGAGCCACGCGTGACCGCAGGACTATTCAGTACCTTGAAGAGAACTTGCAAAAATTCTCGACAAACGTGCAGATGGTCCACGGCGCCTCGCTCGGCATCGGCCTCACGGCGATGGGGCTGCAGGACGAGGGTCTCTACGACGCCCTCTTCACGTGCGTGACGGGCATGGACGCGGTGGCGGCCGAGGGCGCGTCCGTTGGCGTCGGCATGCTCATGCTTGGCAGCGGCAACGACATTGTCTTGCAGAGTCTCAAGAACGTCGCATACGAAGAGAACCAAAAGGAGAAGGTCATACGTGGCGTGTGCATGGCCATGGCGCTCATCAACCTCGGCCGCGAGGACGAGGCGCTCCTGTTGGCGGAGGAGCTGCTCGAGAGCGGTGACCCGTGGGTGCGCCTGGGCGGCTGCTTCGTGCTCGGCCTGGCCTACGCCGGCACCGAGAACGCGAAGACGATTGAGAAGCTGCTTAGCGTCACAGTGAAGGACATGTCCGATGACGTCCGCCGCACAGCTGTGACCATGGTCGGCTTCCTGACCTTCAAGGACCCGAACCTGTGCCTCGATCTGATTCGCGTGCTCGTGGACAGCTACAGTCCGCACGTACGCTACGGTGTAGCGATGGCGCTGGCTGTGAGCGCGGCCGGCACCGGCAACGCCGCCGTCATCGACGTGCTGTGGGACATGCTGGAGGACATTGTCGACTACGTGCGCCAGGGTGCCGCGATGGGGCTTGCCATGGTTATGGTGCAGCTGACGGAAAAGGAGAACCCGAGAGTGAAGGATTTCCGCCTGTTGTTGGAGAAGAAGATCGAGGACCGTAACGAGGGACGCTGCTCCAAATTTGGCTACGTGCTTGCCTCCGGCCTGCTCGACGCGGGCGGCCGCAACTGCACCTTTGCCTTGCACAAGCAGCGCCACCGCCTCGACAAGGCTGTCGTCGGCGTCTTCATGTTCCTGCAGTACTGGTACTGGTACCCGTACCTGCTCATGATCACGCTGGCTATGCAGCCCACGTGCATCATTGGCCTGAACGAGTCGCTGGAGCTACCCGAGTACACCTTCAAGTCCAACGCCCCTCCCAGCACCTACGCCGTGCCCAAGTCGGTGCTGCAGGAGAAGAGGGTGAAGACGTCCGAAGTGCAGGCGGTCGTGCTGTCCACAACGCGCAAGGAGGAGGAGCTGCGGCAGCGCCGTCACCAGGGGCCTGGAAGCCCGGGGTTGGCTGCCGGCGCCTCCGCGACTGGCGCGCCTGGCGGTGATGGCGGGGCTGCTGAGGCGGGCAGCAAGAGGGGCGGCGACAAGGACGGCGGCGGTGAGTCTGGAGAGGCGGCGGAGCAGGAACCGGCCTTTGAGCTCCTTCACAACCCGGCGCGTGTGACGGCGCATCAGTTTTCCGTCATTTCGCACGACGTAGATGTGCGGTACGTACCGCTGAAGCCGAAGCCGATGGGCATCTGCCTTTTGAAGGACACGAAGCCTGAAATGGGTGCCGAGGTGCTGGTAGCGCCTGTGGTGCTGTCGGACCGCGACGAGGCCCCTGTGCCGGAGCCCTTCTCCTACCCGTAGAGCAGCAGCATTCGCGGATGAGGAGGGCGCGGGCTGTGCTGCACAGACGCATGCAGGCACCCAAGCAGACTGACGCACACTTGCCCGAGGCCTCACGACGGCACTACGACAGATGCCAAAGCAGCTCGCCAGCTTTTTTTTCTTTCCTTCGGAGTTTCATTAGGCGCGCCGCATACATCAGGGCGACCTTCGCCCTCTTCCCCCGGCCTTTTGTATCCATCTCCTCTGCGTCCTGTTTCACGCTCGATGATTCGTCTCTCTGTAAGGTGTGGGGCGGGTGCCTCACCCGCTTGGGCTGTCGTTATCGCGCCTGTACGTGTGCTGACCTCTTCATAAAGAGCGGAGCTGCAAAATGACGAGGCCAGGAGAGGGTGTACAGGTGTGTCTCGGTTTATTGGGGAGCACCACCATCACGTGGCCCCCGTAGGGGGCGTGTGCGTGTGCGTGTGCGTGTGCGTGTGCGTGGGGGAGAGGGGCGATTAGAGGAAGGGAGGGGGGAGGAGGTAACGCTTCCTCCGCCTGTCGCAGCTTCTCTTCGCTCGCTTTTTGCATGTAGTCTTCCCGCCAGCTCTCTCTCTCTCACCCTGTACTCTGTTGCCCAGCCGTTTTGCGCTCTTGTTGTTCGCCTTCACCGATGGGTCTTTGATGTTTTATGTGTATGTGTATGTGTGCATATGCGTGCTCCAGACAGACACGCAAAAAGAAAACACAGCGAGACAAGAACGAACTGCGCACTCTGACGGTGTGTCGGCGTGCCGTCTCGCTGTGGTACGGATACGCGTGTGAGCCATTCTTAACAGGCAATCAAACAAACAAAACAGCGCCACGCCGCTCCGTCGCCTTTCCCCTGATCCGTTGCTCTCCCATCCGCCTCCTTTTTTCCCACGCACCTCTCGCTGAGAGAGGATGAGGCCAGCGTGGAAGGGGGGCGCAGGGGGTGGTAGGCGGGACCGGAGGCGCGATTGACGTGGGCAGCCAGAGAAAAAAGAACTGGAGACAAGGCAGCCGCCTTCCTACGCGGCACCGCGTGCCTCCGCCCAGCCCCCCCCTCCCTCCCCCTCGTTCTCTATGCTGCTTGCATGCGCCTCCGCGCGGCTGCTGCCCTGTGCCCGGGGAATACGCCAGAGTGAGAGTGACGTGCGCTTCTGTGGCCCTGCTCCACTTCGCACCCTCAGGGGGGGGGGAGTGGGGGAGGTGAAAGGCAAAGGCGGATCTAAGCCCACTGGTATCCAGAAAGGTGTCGCGGCGTAGGTCTACATCCGGTATCTGTTCTCGCATTTCTCTCTCATTCTCGCCCTGTCTGTCGTCTCTTCAGCATGTGGCGGAGGAACACACTCGAGGAAAGGAGGAGGCGAAACAACGTCTGCTCGACAAGGCGCTCACCTCTGGCGCTCCTGTAATGTCTATCTGTGTATGCGTGTACGCGTGCCACCATATTCTTTCGATTCGCCTTTGCGCGCTCAGCCGGTTGCCGGTGTGGCGCGTGTGCGCACAAGCGTCTTTAGCGCACCGCCACCCCTTCGCCCCCTTCCCAGGACCCCACCACCGGTCATTCAGCTGCCGTCGTGGTTTGCGACTGCGCCCCACTCTTCCACTCTCCTCGCACCCCATCCCCGCGCACCACTGCGACAGCTTGACGCAGTGGCGCGCCTCTTCCCTCTTTTCACCATCTTGGTGGCCGGCTCTAGCTTCGTCGCTGTTTCGAGAGCGGTGGGCGGTGCTGGAAAGACGGATCAAAAATGTCGCTGCACTTCAACTGGAGTCGGCTAGAGGAGACGTGCGCAGAGGCGCTGCGCCAACTCATCAACAAGCGTCTCGCCGAGGTGGTGGAGTGCATCAACAGCCGAAATGCCGCGCAGACAAGCAACGGCGCTGCCGGATCAGCCTCAGCGGCCGCGAAGACGCGTGCAACCACTCCCACCACGGTCCCCGGTGGCGCAGGGCTTGCTGCCTCTTCCTCGGCCGGCGCTTACGGCGGTGGCGGCGGCAGCGCTGCTGGGGCGGGCAAGTCGGAATACTCACTCAACGCCAGCAGCAACGGCTCCCCGCAGGAGATGGTGGCTGGCTTCACCGCCATCCCGGCGAGCGCGGCAGCCGGCGCCGCCACGAGTCGCTGGGAGTCCATGTCTGACCCGTCGGCCAGCTCCACGCTCGCGAGCGTGGCGACACTGCACCCTTCTGGCACGCAGGCACCCTACAGCAGTGCTGGCCTGTCAGCAGTTGGAGCGGCGGCGCCAGCATCGGCAGCAGAGATGCCTCCACCTGGGAGTGCGGGCGGTTCAGTTGGCGGTAGCGGTGGCAGCGGCGTTGGCCCGGGCGTCTCTATATCAGGATCAGCCATCAGCACCGCCTCTCCGTTGCACAACAGCGGCTATCACGGTGCAGGTGCAACCGTGCTTGCAGCAGACATGCATAATGGCAATAATGGTGGCGGGCCATCAGAGAGTGCCTCCTTCGCGGGTGAACCGTCCGCTGCACCCGCCGCGGCCGTCTATCGTACCCCTGTGGGCTCGTCGTGGCCGTGCTTCGGCTCAGCGAGCTCCACCGCAGCGGCGTCGTCCCCCTCCCCGGACGCAGCGGAAAGCGCGAGCAAGGTGCCGCCGATTGTGTACTTGGAGGTGGGCCGAGTGGGATGGGGGACGACTCCGCCGTTTGTCGAGATCGTCGCCTTCGAAAACGCGATTGACGGGCCGCCTGGCCGCACGCGCCAGCACCTTCATCGACAGCAGCAGGGCAGGGGACTCTTTGGTGGTGGCAGGGAGGGGCAGGGGACCACCGGGCCCGAGACGCGCGGAACTTTCCCGTACACCGTGAGCCATTACATGTCAACGGAAACTCTTATGACCACCTCCACCGCCGCCGTGGAGCCTGGCGTGGGTTTCGCCGCCGCGGCGGACAACATCAGCGAGTGCTCGCGCGGGTTTCCTTCCCGCGCGCACACCGGGGCCAAGACTCCGCACCCGGTGACGGGGTCACATCGACTCTTCGACGGGGCAAGCACCGGCGGTGGCGGCGGTGCTGGGAGTGCTGATATGTCTCCCCACCAGCAGCCGTCCTCCTCCTCTCCCTCACAGTTTCCGTCGCAGCCGGAGCCGGTGGACTCGCTGACCTCGGTTCTGGGTCCTGGCGGCCTCTACGTGCGCTTCCACATAACCTACGGCGGTGCGATGCACCTGTCGCTGAACATTGCGGTGCAGCATGAGATTCGACTCGGCGCTGTTGCACTGCGTGTCAGCCTGCCCATGATGTTCTGTATCGCTAACCTCGACCTTGACTGCTACATCTGCGTGAACATGAAGCACAACATGTGCGAGGTGTGGCTTGAGCCGGGCCCGCTCTCGCCGTCCGTGGTGAATCGACTGAGCATCACCGCCATCGTCGGCGGAGACGACGATGACGGCGGCTCCTCGACCGACTTCTATTCTCATTTTGGCAGCAGCAGCATCTCCGACGGCGACGGCGTTGAGGAGGGAAGCGGTGTGTACGTGAATGAGCACGAGGTGTCGCAATTTGTGTTGCATGAGCTGCGCTCCATCTTGCGCGAGACGCTCGTCGCACCACATTCTGTTCGCATACCGGTGTCCTTCGGCGGCAGCTAACCTCGAAAGGAAGGGGGAGGGAGCGAGGGAACCGAAGCACGCGAGCGCGGCTATTCTGCAACGCATCGCCGCGGCATACACGTGCATACAAAGGCCAAATACGACGTGGAGAGACGGTGGCAGGACTGCCAATGACGGCATGCGAGCCGCTGCGCCAGGAGTGCGTATATGTGTGCGCCACCTCCCACGGCGACTGCCCTCATGGGAGGCGGATCACCGCCGTAGCAAACGGCAGTGCCGCTACGAGTGTGCGGAGGAGAGGGCGCGGGATCGTGGGTGTGTGCAGAGACGCATTCAGCCTCCACCCTGCAACGCCGCACCCCTTTTCTGAACATCGGCTCCCCTCTCGTCACCGTGTACGTAGAACTCTTTCTCACACGTTGCACGCGCACGACTGTCCCGACGCAGCCACAAACTGATGGTTGCACCCTCTCCTCTCCTGTGGTTAGGGACGAGCTCTCCTCCTCGCTGCCGAATTCTCTTTCTTCTGTCTTTCGCCGTGTGCGAACTGTGTGCACCCCCGCCCGTCGTGATGTGATGGGCACCATCCTTTCAGAGACTTTGTCGCGCTCTCCGTTTCCGCGGTATCATCTCTCCTGTCGACAAGGAAAGGCGGAGCACTCTTCTCGCAGCGTGGGCCGCTTGCGTGCGTGTGTGTGCCTCTGTCTGACTTGTGGGTGTTGCTTCGGGACGTGTGGGGCGTCTTCTCTTATGGCGCGTTTACATTGCTGTCGCGACTATCACCTTCGCCACCACCCCTCACTGCCGTAAGAGATACACATCGGGGGGGAGAGAGAGAGAGAAACAATACGCTGCTGCTCCTCACTCATATTGCCTGGCGTGCTTCTGTGACTGCGTGTTACACAGAAGGAAAGGGAATGCCGGTCGACCCTCCCCCTACTCCTTCCCGTCTTCGCTTCTTCCCTCCCATCGTAACGGATTGTACATGTGTATATATGTGTGCAGCTGACCTTGACGCCTTCCTCGTCACCCACCCGCACCCCCCTTTGCCCTCGCTCTCTTTCCGCGCTCTCTGCTTTCTTTCCGCGCCCTGCACGGCTCTGCACGGCTGCGGCAGGTGCACAAGGACTCACGTTTCCTTTGCGTTGTCTGCTTGCCCTACCGGCCCCCTCATTTCCCAGCCACTGCTGCTGCTGCTGCTGCTTCCACACTTGCAGCAGCAGCACCTGTGAAAGCGCTGGCTGCAGCAGAACAGATGCGCACGGCGATAAACATACACGCGCAGACCGACCCACTCTCCACACAGCCTGTAGGAGCTTGCAGGCTTCACCAGCACACGCACACGTGCAACAATACGCGATACCCAGAGGACGATCTTTTCTCGAAGCAGCTTGGCGTCCATGAGCAGAGCGATGCTGCCGCCGTCCAACGTGTATTCCTCCGTCAGCTTTCGCACGCCGGTGAGCGCCGCCGCCGTCAGCACCACTGATCCACCAGGATCGGCGGCGGCAGACTCCGCCTTTTCAATGGTTCTGCCGCCGCCGCCGGCGCGACGCGGGAGACGAATGCCGAAGGATCTCGAGGGTATCGCGTCCCGCTACCTGCAGCGACTCGGGAACACCTTCATCTGTGGCGCAGGCAGAGGGAAGGGAGGCCGCCTGGACGAGTTGGCCGATGACGTCGCCGCAGCCGAGGGAGAATGTGCCGGCGGTTGCAAGGCGCCATCCATGCTCCCTCAACACAGCGCCCGCAGAGGCCTCTGTGCCATATCGCTGGCCTCCTCCCTCGCTGCCGGCGTTGTGGGCACCCGGCAGGACGGCGAGGCGGCGTCTACGACTGCTGCCAATCGCCGGAGGCATCGGCGCGTTACCTCTCTTGAGGTGCCCAACAACGGCGACTCTGCCTTTCCTCTTAGCTCCCCTTTAATCCCTCCAAACACGGCACTGCCAAAGACTGACTCGGCGCATGCTAGAAGCGGCGACGATCCTTCGGTGATGCCACGCTTGCACGTCTCGCAGGCGCCAGGTAGCGCTCGGCGACGTCGACACGGGGGCCCGGATGCTTTGGCCGCATCGCGGACATCTGAAAACGCTCCGGGTGGGCTAACGGGTCACCTGCGCAGACGCGGTAGAGGGTGCACCAATGAGCATTTGCCACCCAGCGTCCCTCGCTTGTCGCGTCCCAAGAGCCGTTCAGGCAGCAGTACCTGCGGCAGCTCCCTCGCAAGCCTCGACACGAGCGAGCGAGGCACGAAGGTCACCGCATCCCCGTCAGCGCGCTGTCGTGGAGGAAACCCAGCGGCGGGCGAGGTGGCCGCTGCAGCGGCAGGCTATGCAGTGACGAAGGCAGACTCATTGGTGGCCGAGGCGGCCGAGTTGATGGCGAGCGCCGTGCCCCCACGCCGAAAGCTTCGTGACGAAAACGAACGCGCCGCGCAGGTTCTTGCGCAGGAGCACTCGAAGATCCTCTTGCTTGTGGGGCGCCGCGCCAACGCGGTAGCGGACATTGAAGACTTGGTGGAGGTGGCCGACGCCGTGAGGGAGAAGACGCGGCAGGAGCGGCTGAACCTGCTGCCGATGCCAGGGCCCCACGCTACAAGCGATGTGGCGACAGCGCCTTCAGCGGGCGGAGCAAGCCCGCGTCACCAAGACAGAGGAGATGGACATGCCGCAGATAGAGTGACCTCGGCGTCTTTGCTTGACCTGACCGCGGTGCGGTTTCAGCTGCACAAGCTGAGCAACGACCTCTTGTGCAACGGCAGCACCAACCTTGACGCCACGCAGCTGCGCCAGCTGGTGTATCAGTTGGACGACCATGTGGACTCGGTGGAGGAGGTTCTCGAGGTGGAGGTGGGCGGTGCAGCATCGACAGACGCAGAGACACAGCCGCTCCGCGGGACAGCAGGAGCCGCTGTCGACGCAGAGCCGCTGCCACGCCGATCGCTGCGGCAGCGGCTGCAGGGCGCGAAGAAGGAGCAGAAGGACCTGCTCGAAGCCTCGTCTAACTTGCTACACATGGTATGGCTCATGGAGAGCGTCGATACGGAGCTTCTGACGGATATGCAGCATCCCCAGCCAACGGAGACGCGCGAGAACCGGGCAACGGGCGCGGGGACGGTGGCCGGGGAACAGGCGCGCGGTGGGATTCCGTTGACGGCGAATGAGGATACGGCCGCTGCATTGATGCGCTACACACGTTGCCAGCCCATCCCCGGCGGCGCTTTAAACCGTTCACTGTCCACCTCCGCGACCATCACGACGGCACGAGAGTGTGGTAAGGCGGAACCGGGTCCTCACGAACGCCATCGCGCTTCCCTCGAGACAACGGTCAGCGAGCCCAGCATGGTGCCGTTCTCCCTCACCGATCTCACCGGTGGCAACAAAACAGGCTGTATAAGCACGGCAACCCCGACGCCGGCTGCCGGCGGCCAGCAGCAGTGGCGGAAGGGCCCGAAGGACACCGGTGCTGTTCCATCCACGTCTACCGCTCCCTCACATCGGCTGAACTTGCTTCGCTTCATGTCGGAGGTGCTTGCTCAGTACGAGTTGGAGCATGTGGATGCAGCGAAGCTGCGTAAGAACCGACCGCTCTCGGCGCCGTCGATGCGGCTCCACCACCAAGTAGCGTCGCCATCCACAGAGCGAGACTGCCAACAGGAGATCAACGGAGCCGAGGAGGTGGAGGCAGGCCTCAATGATGCATGCTCGCAGCCGATGGAGGTGACCGCGGGGGATGACCGGGCTCGGCGCAGTGCGGATGGTAGCCTGTCATGGGCACGGCGGCCTCCCTCGAGCACGCCAGGCGCCATCGCCGCCACCGATGGTGGCGTGCAGCCTTTAGAGGCAGACAGCCTGTGTGAGAAACACTGGCGCTCCTCTGAAGCAATACATCACCGACAGAACCGGCGTGGCAGTAGTACGAGTCATGATCAGAAGGTGCTGCTTGGTGCGCAGCTGCGCAACCTGCGCACTGAGTTGTTGCACGACCTGCATGAACTGTGCACGACTCACAACTACGTGCGGCTCATCGAAACCCGCCGACGGGAGCTGAACGAAGGTGCCGGCAAAGGCGACGCCGAGTACGCGGTCGAGATGAAGCAGAAGCTGGCTGGGCATCGTCTGCAACTTGAAGCGGCAAAACGCGCGCGCGAAGAAGCCGCGAGGCGTGAAATGGAGGCGGCAGCGCTGGCGCAAGTGTGGGGACAGGAGGGCAACAGGCCTCGCACAGGGAGCGACAAGAGGTCTGTCACTTCTGGCGGCTCGCAGCGGACGGTTTCCACCGAGGAGGGCCACGGCAAGCCGCCCAGCAATGCCGCAGCCCCGCGGTCGGCGTCGCCAAGCAGCGGTGCGCTTCAGCCTGACAAGAAGCCTTCAGCGACGACGCTTCTGTCTGGCGCGGCTGTGCAAAGTCGCCCGACTGAGGAGGCGGTGGCCGCCGCGCCAGTGGAGACGGAGCTGCTGCGAGAGTACCTCGCGGACAAAGGCCTTGTCTTCACCGTTGTCGGAGTGAAGAGGAGCCCTCAAAAATTCGCGGGGGACGGGGCTGCTGCGACGGAGGCGCACGCCGGCGCTGCAGCGACGCACCCCAAGAAGAAGAGTGGCTGCCGCGTAACTCTCGGTGAGGCTAAAGGACCTAATCGCTATCTCTACTACGAGCTTCGCGTGGAGAAGCCGCTATCCGCTCCGCCGTTAGAAAGCCCGGGTTTCGACGGTGCCACCAGCGACGCCACTCCTGCACCTGCCTCGGCCAGTTCTATGGCCGCGGTGGTGCAGGTGAACACACCTCGATTGATGAACCTGAGGATGACGGTGGAGGCTGGGGCGGCAGTGGAGGAAGTGGCGAAAGGGCCGCTCGTGACAATGAGAGTCACCTCTGGCGCCCCAGCTCGGCGGCTGCTCACCCTTACACCTGCGAAGCCCTGCAAAGCCGTCTCCTACGCACAGGCCTTCATGTTTGGCGCAATAGACGCTGCCCGCGGCAGAGAGCAACGGCGACGGTCCTCGCACGACATGTGGGAGGCGAACTCGACGGCTTCTGCGACCTTCGCGCTTCCCACCGGCGACCAAAGTCGCCGCAGCGGGTCGCGCAGCTCGTCTCTGGACAGCCGCAAAGTTCGACCTGCCAAGCGGGCACCACTCACGACCTGTTCCGCGGCGTCTGGCGGCGGCGGGGCCTCGAGGCGGTCGAAGGAGAGTGTTGCTGGCAAGGACAGCAAGGAGCCGACGGGGGTGAAGGGGCCCGACGACGCATCGAAGCGCCCTGGAGGACAGAGCCTTGAGAGGGCTCACACGCCAAGCGCATCAGGACCGGTCACAGCGGCGGACATTGAGACAGCGAAGAGGACGCCGAGGCAAGGCACGCTAGCATCCCCGACGTCTCTTGCGGGAGTGGGAGCCGCCGATGCAACTGCCACCGCGCTCACCGAAGCCTCGCCGATGAATATCAATGGCGTTTCCAACACGGCTTTGTCCGGCGCGGCGGCGGTGATGCTGCAGCCGTCGTACGCCTCTCTCAAAGCGAGTCAGCCGTCACTGTCGACCCCGAGGCATCTGCCTCACAGTCCGCCTCTCTCCTTCGTGCCACGCCCTGCCGACGAATGGGGAGTGCCGCATGCACACACGGAGATGGAGGCGGTGGAGAAGAACGCGGTGATATTGACAGTGTTGCAGACCAGCGATGAGGGCGACGCTGTTGGTGCGGCGCAGCCGCTGACGTTGGCGACGGAGGAAGAGGTGGCGGCTGCAAGAGCGTCGTCTGCAAAGTCGAAGAGCGAGTGTGGCGGGACCGGCGCGTCTGCCTCAGAGCAGGCGCGGGCGTCTGTGAACGACAGCGACATTCTCAGCTTGATGGAGGGGTGGCGATTGTGTGGCGCCACCACGTTCGCCAGAAAGGGTGCTGAGGGGCAGAGGATGACGGAGAGCCCGTCCGCGGCCGATGCCGGAGCTTCTTCTGTGGTGGACGCAATCGCGACGGCGATCCTGCGCCAGGCGATCATGGACGGTGCTGACGGCGAAGGCGATGCTGCCGAAGGCAGCGTGGACGCGAGGGGAGGCTCTGTGAGGTCTGGCGGCTTCAGAGCCGGCGTGGGCGGGGAAGGATTGACCGACCCCGCGCGGCTGGCGACTGAGAAGGAAATGGCCGCATCGCACGTGCTTCACTCGCCAGCGCCCGTAGAGGAAGAGCATCGCGGTGGCGCTTCTCGCACCGGCAGCCATGCTCCACCGCTCTTCCCCGCCACTTTGATCGACGCCCCCCAACTGTCGTCATCCCCCCAAAAGAGGCAGGAGCAGCATGGTGGAGGCGAGCAAACCGCCACCGGGCGAGTCTCAGGTGGGGGGTTCGTGCCGGAGGCCTCGACATCCAGGGCGCACCTTGTCTCCGAGTCTGCAAGGTCGCCATCGGCGAAACCGAGGACGATGCCGCCGCCGTTGCTCATCACCTCGCAGTCACGTCCCCTTCACTCCCTAGAGGTGGGGAGCCACGGCGGTGAATGCATTCGCTTCGACTTCCCTGACGACGGTGCCGCCGGCGCGCCGACCACGCCACCGCTGCCACTACTGTCGCCCGCGAACCCACAGCCGCCGCACAAAACACCTCGTAAGGCAAAGCCTGCTCACAGCTCTGCCACGAAGTCGCCCGCCGCACCGGCTGGCGCCGCCCGCACATCACCAGCGCCGCCGCAGGGTATCGATCCGGTAAGCGACAGGGCGGAGCAGGAGGCGTTCGTGCCGCCACCGGTCGTGGTAGTGGAGCGGACGCCGGGCAGCGCAAAGCCGTACATGCTGCTCCCACGTGAAGCCGCGGCAAGCTTGCTAGGCCCGTCGCTTCGCGACATGGCGCGTGGGCGACCCGTCAGCAGCGGTACTGGAAGGCGCGCCGGTCTCGATTCCGACACACGAGGGGGCGCCGCTGCCTTCCACAAGACGACGGACGCTGCTCCTGTTGCTTCGCTGTCGCCCCTGGCAGCGGCGCATTCCGTGTTGCCCACAACCGGGGCTGCGGCAGCGGCAGCCGCTGATACGGAGACTTTATCGCACGTGCAGAAGTTCCTGCAAACCATTAGTGGCGAATTCCCGCGTCACGGCGCGACTGGAGTCGGCGGCGTCGACCCGGCGGCAAACAAGCGCTCGCTGCAGGCGACAAAGGGTGCAGCCACGCTTGCGCTGCGTACGGAGCTGGACCAGCTGCAGGAAGATGCTCGTGAGCTCTTCATGATGGACCCTGTGCGGTACGACACCGTGATCTCGGAGCTGATGGAGCAGGCTGCTCGCGCACTGCTGCAGGGGTCTGTCCACGCTGCAGCACCATCACCGGCTGAGAAAGAAAGGGGTGGACCCGTGGCAGGTGCAGCGCCGGCCTTCTCCCACAGCAGCCCTTTGCCAGGGTTGCGCGGTGGAGAGTCTCAAGCAGGAGGCGGTGCTGACGGTTTGACCAATACAGCCGATCCCGCGACAGCCGCATCCTTCACGCATGAGAGACCTTTCTGCACATCAGGTTCGCTTCCGCCAATGCTTGAGCAGTTTAAAGCATCAGAGGCGGATGAGGATGAGCGGGGCCGTGGTTCAGGCCTGGGCCTGCGTGCACCGCAGATGAACCTCAGCAGCACCATCACGACAAAACGAGGCAGCCATATTAACAGCGCAGGCGGTGGCGTGTCGGTGTTGTCGCCGCGGCCGTTGCATGACGCGTTTGCATCGACACGGAGCCGTCTCTCTCAAGCAGCGGTGGCATCACCAGAAGACGGTGATGGCGATGTTGAGAAGCAGCGTCCTTCTATGGCGTCGTTCCCGCCACAGCCAAAGGCGCAGCGGCGCCCAACGCACACACTTGTCATGAGGGACGGCGCCATTGACGAGGCAGCGAGGCATCACCGCGCATCTTGCGCAGACGCGGCCGCCGAGGTGGAGCGAATTCTCTACGAGCAGATGAAGGCCCAACTGCTGCTGCGAGCCATCATTGCCAAGATGAAAGAGCTTTGGCACACGAAACAGCAGCACGCCGAGGCTAAAAACCGTGAGCGCCTCGCCAAACACAGACAGCGCTTGATTAAGCGCGGCTTGGCTGCCGCTTGGCCGCTGGAGCACCAGCGCGTGCTCCATCTCCAGAAGCTGATCCACCTGCTCGATCGTCGGGTCGGTCGCGCGCATGGCTGGCTGCCGCACTATTCCGACTCCAACGTGCTCATGGACGCTCCCTCTCTGGTACCGTTTCCTCGCAGCACAGGCGGTGCAATGCTTCCGGCTGCGTCAACCGGCACTCATGCGCCCCTTGCATCGTGGTATCGGCAACGGGCCCAGAACACGCTCGGCGCCGCGCAGGATGCCGATGGCGTCTCGGAGGCGCACGTGTGTCCGCGGTACCTCCACTACCTTCCGCAGCGCCGCCTTTTCCGCTACATGCGCCTGGCAAAGGGGCGGCGCGTGCTTCCTCTCCGGCTCGTGCGCGCTGACATTCACAGGAGCCACAACCAGCATCTCCTCCTCGGCTATGACAGGATCGCCCTGGAGGACGAAGGAGAGGACCAGGGCAGCTCATACGAGGGCAGAACGTCGGATGGCTGGCCGAAGCGAAAGCTGCCGCGGCGCCGTCGCGGACAGCCACACGATCACGCTGCTCCCTTCCAGGAAAGCCGGTACGAGGACATGAAAACACGCGGAGAACGTGAGCGCTACCTACGGCGCCTGCAGCGCACAGCGGCGTTCCAGAGCGTTTCTAAGATGTACTCACCGCGAACGCGGCAGGAGGCCGATTTTCCCTCCCCTTTCCACTGACGATGTACTATCTAGCCTTCCATCGGCAGCAGACGCGCCAGTGCGTCTTGGTTGTTTCTTCGCTTGCGCGCACTTCTCAGCGCTTGCTGCGCCACGGGTGATGCTTGACGGTGTGGCGCAGGAGTGCGTTTACACGTGCCTCTATGTATTGATTGGCTGTCCGTCGGTGCGCTTGCCTGCCTCTGGGTGTGCCTGCGGGGAGAATGTGCCTTCGGCATGTGACATTGCTTCTTGTTTTCTTGCTTTTCTGATGGAACGCGCGTGTGCCAGCGGGGACGTAAGTGTTCGACGACGAAGGTGTGTCTGCGATATCACACGCCAGATGCCCTTCCCGTACTTGTCTCTTTGTATCGCTGCCTCTTTGAGATTTCCTTGCACTTTTTTTGTTTTGTGTCTCTCCCCCTTCCATCCCCCCATATGACCGGCGAGCCAACTCTCACGCACGCATCAGCGAAAAGCCCATAAAGAAATGGGCAGCAGCACTGCTTAATGCCACACACACACACACACACACACACTTACATGTACACTACATTGGAATCAGCTACCACAACGAAAAGAACACACACACACACACACACACACACACACCCACACACACGCATTCGAGGAAGCGACAAAGGCAGAGGCGCTCGAGCAAGGGCGCCGTTGCTGGGCAGCGGTGCACAACCGCCATTGATCTCCTCAGGAGGTTTCACACGCCCCCCTTCGCCTCCTCGTCTCTCTCTTCCCATCACCTAAAAACCGCATGCTCAACGGAGTGCATGCAGACGACGGTGTTATTTTGCTTCTTTCGCCATACGCGTTCACTAGACTACCCGCTCTTCCTTCTATTACGATAATTCGTGCTTTCTTCTTTGCGTTTCTTCGGCCTCATCGGCTCGATCAGCGCAGCTCATTCTTCCACCTGATGAGCTCCTCTGCTGGCGCGTCATGCGCCTCTCGATCGTTTTCGGCCCTCCCACTCTCCTCCCTCCGCGCGTGCACAGCCGTACACACACGCACGTTGACCATGTGAAAATCAAGCGAGGAGGGGAGCGCAGCGAGAGACCGACCGGCCGGCGCAGAGGTCACAGCTGTGTTTTGTTGGATGCTATTTTGCCCCGGCGTCTCGTCCTCCTCTCTGTCCTCTGCGCGTGTTCTTGTCTTTGCGATTGCCGTGTGCTATTCTTATTTTCTCTGAGCGTTTGCCGCCAGAACGGAAGACGGAGGGCTCACCGAAAGGCGACAGGAGCTCATACATGCACGCACACACACCTACACACACACACACTCCGCACCATTCTGACGTGCATGCAACACCAAGCACTCATCTTTTACCCGCTTTCTTCTTCTGCACATACCCTCTCTCGCGGAATCAAGCCGTCGTAAGGGTTTGCTTCAACCACGCCGCACTCCCTCTTGGAGTGGCAGCCAGGCCTGCCGATTCCTGGGTAGCTTTACCCGATGAGGACTTACAGGCAACAGAAGTCTCGTGGATCGCTCTGCCAGCGCCAGGGGGGGGGTATCGAGGGCGCGAATAAAGAGCTGCAAAGTCGGCATGCGCTTCCACGGAAAGAGGCAACTCGCCCCGTGAGGCGGAGTTGGGAACACGCGTTGGAATGCATCATCCTTCCAACCGTTCGACATCCTTCTCTTTCTTGTATTATTGTGCGTTGCCCATGAGGCGTGCTTCAGCGTTTCCTACGAGGCTGCTGCACGCACTTCTTCCGCTCCTCGCTCCCACCCAGCGAATACTAGAAAGCGTCTTGGGTCTTTCCCGCTTTCTTTCTCCATCTGTGTTGGTCTCTTCTTCCCTTCCCGTCCCCTTATATTCCCCTCGTAATACCCGATCACACAAAATGTCGCAGCCGGTGAGATCCGCTCCACTGTCTGTCCCGACGCCAGCCCCCACGAAGGTCGCCATGCTGCCTTCGCAGCCGCGCCCGCGTTTTACTGGTCTGCCACCCGGTACGGCGTTTGTGAAGACCGCGCTGGCAGTGCCTCCGGCAACGATGCCGCGCCAGCATTCCACCACCGCAGAGATGTCGCTGCTGCACTCGCTGTCCGCATCCAAGGCAGCCGCGAGCCCAAAGCCGCCTCCGCCGCTTCCATCGGTGCCAGCGAACAGCTGGTATGCTCAGCCGTTCGTCGAGCGGCCTGGTACACCAATGTCCACTTTCCATCGGAACCACCGCGGCAAGATCATCTTCTCGCCTCGTCCCGTACCGGTCGAGGAGGCGGAACTGCTAGCGCTACCTGGACAGGAGCCGCGGACCTTGACCATCTGCGAGGTGGGCAAAGACCTTCTCTACGGAATGGCCTACCTCTATGCCGTGCCGCTTGCCATCGAGCATCAGTGGCGCGGCCGCGTCGCGTACCTTCAGCAAGTGCGGCGGCATCAGGCTCCGATACCGGACATCGTGCTCCGAAGCGTTCAGGGACGCACGGCGCTACAGCGACAGCATCAGGCGCAGGAGGGTCTCAAAGCATCAGTACCGCTGTCTTCGTCTTCGCCGACGTCGCCAGCTCCAGCTGCCTCGGCACTGGCGCCGGTGGAGTACAGCAACATCATGCGCTTCGAGCGTGGCGAGGCTGCTGTGTATGACCGTCCTGCCGACGACTTTCTGATTGGCATAAAGGTTTTCGTGAGCGAGGAGCTTGTGGAGGATCACTACCCCGATGTGCACGCGCTCCCTCAGTGCACGGCGACCATCACCGCCAAAGAGGCCGCACAGCTCTGGAGCTGCGTTCCTTTTGTCTTGATCGGCTACCTCAACCAGGCGCTCCTGGACCCCATCTCTCTCTTCCACACCCTCTCCTTGAGCTTTGTGGAGCACCTCCTGCGGGTGAAGCTGCCTGGCCGTGGCCCCGCTGGCCCCGCAGAGGAGCGCGCCAAGGCAACGTCGACGCGGCCTTCATCCTCTGCGGCCGCCCCCTCGCAGCCCACCAAAGCTGCGCTACTGGAGCTGCCTTTGCGGGTGGAAGTGGTGTACGGTTGCCGCGCGGAGGCGTTCTACTGCACGGACTTCATCTCGCGCGGCCGCTGCGTTTTGCGCATGACAGAGGCCTCCAAACCGTCGTTGAAGAGTTATGAGGAGAAGTTGCGTGCACTCGTCAAGGCACGCCATAGGGCGCCCCAGTTAATCCCCCGTCCCGCGAGCGGTCTTCCACCACCGCGCGCGTGTGCCGGATGCGGCTATCCCTTGCAGTTTCGCTGCAGTTTCTGCGGCGCCGAGGTATGCGGGAGCTCGGTATGCGCCTTGAGCGCTGTCATCGGCTACCCGCGCGCCTGCACGCGACACGTGCTACAACGCTGAGCCGCAGGGGACGAAACTAGAATCCTGGGTCCAGTGTGTGTGCCCAGAAGTATGGCCAGTGTACAATTCGTGAGGCCCGCAACAGTTCCCGGTAGCGTGCACGGCAGCGCGACCTTCGATAAGCGTCGTGCTATCCATGAGCAAAGCTGCCCGGGTGACGGGTGAGGGAGTGGGGTGAACGTGGCGCTGCTCGTCTCTGAGGCTACGCGCTTGGGGGAGGGAAAAGAAAGGGGAAGGGCGATGGAACGGAAAGATGCAAGTATCTTCTTTATGCGGCGGCACCGCGGGACCTCACTTCTGATGATAGTCTACGCGCTTGCACGTATGTATGTGTGTGTGTGTGTCGATGACACAACTCTGTCGTGCTGCCTCTGGCGTCCTTTCTTTGTCTGCTCGAATGCCTGAGTCTCATGCGACTATGCGAAGCGGTTCCTCTGCCTCGCGGTTGCCGGCCAACCCTCCTCTATTCGGACCAGCCCAATACTTTTTTTTTCTTGTGGTGTGTGGTTTTCTCCCTAATGGCACAGGGATAGGAGGCGGTGGTGGGAAGTGGAGGGGGTAGTGCTGCCGCTCGCGCCTCTCAGCGCGTGGTATATCAGGGCCCAGTAATGCCGCTCTCTCTGGGTGGGTGGGGGTTGAGCAGCTTCTCCATATCCTTGCCAATGCCAAACCCATTTCAGGTGTTGACAGGGTCAAGTGCCTGCGGCTTAGGGAGCCCAGGGCGATGTATCCGTACTCATGCCAGCCGCTATGTGCATGGAGCTGCATCGGAGAAACCTGCGACAGTGAGCGCGTTGCTATCATTTCTACGACGAGGCAGAGTGTCAGCGCGACTCGATCGTATCTCACCCTCGGCCCTCGCTGCCTACTGGTGTGGGGAGCGTGCGTGTCACCCCCCGAGGGGAGGGGATGCACCAGGTGGCGACCGGCATGGCGGGAAGCGGCTATGAGGCGACCTGCGAAGCGTGGGTGGGCGGGTGAGTTGTACTTGGGACAGGGGGCGCGCTCCGATGACTGAGTCTGCGCAACGCTGCACCACGTGTCTAGCGCTGCTTTGCATCACGCGGTTGGGGACTGTGCCAGGACCTGGTGGTTGTGATGGTAAAGTGGAGTGGTGTGGCGTTCGAACGGATGCGCTATGGCAGGAAGGAGACGCGCCGAGGGGAAGACACGGGAGCAAAGGGTCTTTGCCTTTTGTGTGCTCCTGAAGCGCCTGCGCACGCCCTTCCCCCTTCATACAGCGCGAAGTAGCAAATACAGGAGACAAAACCAAGTAACGCAACACTGCATGATGCAAGCGTCAACCAGAGCCGAAACAAAAAAGAAAAACAAACAAGCAACAGCAAAAATAAAACAAAGAAGTCGCGACAGCCTTCTCTACTCTCCCCCTTCCCTCACTCGTGGTGGGCATGGCTGAGGGAAGTGGACAGGGAGAAAAGAGAAGACAGGCCGTTGCTACAATGCGCTGGACTGCCGCCCGTCTCACCCTCCGCCGTGCACCGCTGCTAATCGCCATATATTTTGCCGTGTGGCCGTCGTTGCTTGGCGGACTGGTGCACGTGTGCGAAGCACCTCTGCCGCTATGTCACTCCTTCCAACCGTTGAGGAGATGCCTCTTCTCACCTTTTGGGCATGGCGTGTGCGTACTTGGTGTTTGGATGAGGGCCTTCCCCCCTCCTTGACTGGCTTGACCATGCCTCAGCACGTGCGCCCTCCCCTTTGCCAACTTCCCTTCTTTCTCTTCTGCTTCTCCTTTTCAGCTGCCTCTGAACGAACAAGGAGGGGGAGGGGCGCGCACACGCACACGCAGAGTGCAGGTCGCCCACGCCCCTCAAGCGCAGAGCACAGAACCGGCAACATCGGCAAAGCAGCACCTCATTTCCCCGCCTCTCTACATTATATATATATATATATACCTATATCTACATGTATAGACACGTTCAGGCTTGCTCCCCCCTCTTCGCCTCCAGTAGCGGCGCCGCGTCTCTCATCTCCTTCCTTGTCTTTCTAGCGACTGCGAGTGCTTGACAGCATTCTTCGCCTCCTCCCCTCTCCCCCTTGCCGTGCACGGCGCTTAGCATCTTTCTTTATCTCTTGTGCTTGCGTGATTGCTCGTACTGAGCAACACAATATTCTTCTCTGTCTTTGAGTGCCGATACGCCGTGTTGCTTCTCTTTTCGAGTTCGCGCCTACCTACGCTTGTCTGTCTGTGTGCACGAGTGCTGGCGTATTTCATTTTTTTTTTCTCCGGGAGGGAGGGAAGTGGGGTAAGCAACTTGCGAGCTGAGAAGCGAAGCAAAGCAGCGGCGGGAGGGCCTTTATCTCGGCACTTCGTGCGCCCAAACGCCGCACCTCTTGTGCCGCTGCTGTTGGCGCCACCTTGTGTCTCTCACAGACCCGCTCTGTCTTCATCCTCTCCTCCGCTGTTCAGCGCGTGCATGTGTGTCTGAGTCCGTCTCTAGCTCGCTCCGCTTCGGTTTGTTTCTTCTTTCTGAGGTCGCTCGCCACCCCGCGACTCGCCGTCGATCCCCTCTCCCCCTCCCCCACTTCCCTCTCTCTCCCCTGCACAGCTGTGGCTTATGCTGAGCGTGGTGCTCACGCTGACTGACTGCACACGCGCAGAACCTGAGCGGAGACAGACACGAGCATTATGCACCACGTGCGCAGCCGCAGAACTACGAAGCACAATTTAAAACAACACAACACACATGCACACAGAGACACGGGCACCGACACGTATTTTATTTCCTTTCCCTGCTTACCTCGGCGCGCTGCTTTTGCCTCGCTGCAGCAATTTTCGGATTCTTCTCTGGGGTCGTCGTCCACGCAGACTCCTTGTCTGTCTGTCCCTCTCTCTATGTGCGTGTACGCACCAAGATCGACGCGCAGCCCACACATTGAAGCACAAGTGCAGAGTTTCAAAACGGGTCAGGTGAGACGCTGCAATGGCTCCTGCCACAGCCAGTGCAATTCTCGCCAGGGCCGGTCATGAGCCCCCGGTGAGCGCGAGGGAGGTGTGGAAGACGACCGCGATGAAGTACGTCTACCGCTTCGTGCCCGTCTCGCGGTGGCACCGCCTCCTGACCCCAACGATCATCCTCAGTGACGGCATCGCCGGCTTCATCGTTGGCGTCATGATTGTGCCGACATGCCTTTCGTGGTCCAGTCTGGCCGGTCTGCCGTTCTCGTGCGGTCTCATCGCGGCCCTCGTCGCCTCCTTTTCGTACGGCACGTTTGGCCAGTGCGCGTCGCTGTCGATCGGGCCGGTGGCGGAGATCACGACGCTGCTCATTTCTATCCCGGGCATCCCGCTCGCGGAGCGCAAGGACACATTCCAGAGCCTCGGTGTGCAGGTGGGGATTGTGAGCATGGTGCTTAGCTTTGTGGACTGCGGCACTGTCATAAAGACGATCTTCGCGAAGGCCGTCGGCGACGGCTACACGTGCGCCGCGGCGCTGCTGGCCATCTCGGCCCAGCTGAAGGTGATGTTCAATGTCGTGCCAGAGGACAAGGGCTACGGAAATTTCATCAACACCCTCATCACGCTCGGGACTCGGATGTCCGCGAAGAGCCTCTACTGCTTTGTGATCTTTATGGTGTACTGCACATACCTGATCCAGATCAAGAAAGCCGGACTGCCCCTCTGGATCCCACACCAGCTCATCGTCGTCGTCGTTTCCACACTTGTGACGTGGGGCTTCCGGCTGGACCAGCTCCTGGACCTGGCGATCGTGCGCGACATTCCGGCCGTCCTGAGCTGGCCGCGCTTTCCACCAATGAACAATCTCATCGGGCTGGGGCCGTACACGCTGACCATCACCGTGATCATCTTCGTGCAGATGTACGTGGTGGCGCAGCGGGTGATGCCAAATATTGACCCCAACACAGAGCTCTTCGCTGGCGGCATCACCAACCTGCTTGTGAACCTCATGTCTGGCATGCCGGTGTCGAACTCGTTTAGCTGTTCCTCTGTGCTGATTGAGCAGAAAGTGCACACGCCGCTGACTGCCTACGCGACCGGCGCGGTCGTGCTAATCACAGTTCTGTTCCTCACCAGGCTTGGTGTCTTCTACTACCTCCCGAAGCAGGCGCTGGCCGCGATCGTCGTCTCGAGTGTGTGGCGCCTCGTGAACTTTTCGGGGCCGGTGCAGCTGTGGCGCTACAGCCGTAAGGACGCCGGCGTGTGGGTGCTGACGTTTCTGCTGACCCTGATCGGCGGCATTACAATCGGTGTGCTGAGTGGAATTGCGTTCTCTCTCATCTTGGTGGTGCTTCGCATTGCCCGGCCGCGCGCGGTGAGCGTTGGATTTAACATGCAGACGTTCCGCTACGGAGACATCCGCAAGGACCCGGAGCTGCTCGTGTACCCGAACATCCTGATGTGGCGCTTCGACGCCCCTCTGTATTTCATCAACATCGGCTACTTCCAGGAGCGTCTCATCGCTGCCATCGCCGCGGAAGTGCGCCCCATCGACGTTGTTATAGTCACCTGTGGAAAAGTGGTCGACATCGACGCGGCGGCGCTGGCGTCACTGCCTTTCATCCTCGACTACACCTCGAAGTCTGACCCGACTCGACCACGGCGCATCATCCTGACGGATATCCACGGACGGCTGGAGAAGGTTCTCCTCGCCTCGGCAGCACTGCCTATCTACGTGCCGGAGGAGTACGACCGCATCTCGATCGAGCAGATCACGGCCTCTGGTAAGTTTCCTGTCGTCTTCAAGAAGCTGGAGGAGGCGATCGCATTTGGGCAACGGTGCATATCGGAGCGCTATGGCAATGTGGACACCGCACCGTACCCCAACGTGTCCTTCTTGACAGACGTCGTGATGGAGGCGGCACGGCTGCCGACAGGGGACGGCTGCGTGCCGTCCTTCCTATCGCTGTTGGAGGCGGAGAACGCCACCCCAGCCGCGGCGGGCGGCACCACAGCAGCAGCGGCAGCGCCGTTGAGCTCGAACTCACCACACATTGTGGTGACAGCGCCCGGCGAGGCATCGCGTGGGCCCAGCCGAGCGGAGGGTGCGCAAGGCAAGACAGCGCGCGCCGAGGCCTCCATTTCCTCACCGCGGCTGCCACGCAACAGCGCCACGACCTCCGCGGATTTACCGAGGCCGAGCGTGGACGATGACGACGACGACGACGTCGACGATGGAGACCCACCACAGCAGCAGCAGGACAGCCTTGTGCGTCACCTTGCCACGCTAAAGAAGCTCTCCACATACTCGCCCGATCGCGAGCTTGTCGGCGTGCTGGGTGTCATTCGCCATGGCGAGGTGACGCCGAAACAGAAGAAGAAGCTGCTCTTCAGCGACCCGACTCTGCTGCGGCTAGCCTTCCAAGGGCGCGACGTGCGCCGGACGAAGCGCAGCGTCGATGAGCTGACGGAGTTCTTTGCTGTGGTGGAGCGGCTGCTCTTGGAGACGCCAGCCTCAAATATGAGCTCTGCGGGGTCCGCGGACATGCTGGATGCTGCGTTCCTTGGCACTACCAGCCCCTTGACAGGCCGAATCTCCGCATCCACGGCAGAGAGCTGGGCGCGCGTCTTGTCCATTGTCCGAAGCCGCCCGGATGGGCTCAAGATCCAGGTCAAGGCGCGTGTGACGTCCACCTCGGGTACCGTTTCGTTTGCCGAGAGCGAGCGGACCTCCCCTCAGAGGCACGTACACTACGGCGGTAGTGCATGGTGGAAAGTCGGCGGCAGCGCACCGAGTCGCCATAGCAGCGGAAGCGGTAGCGCTGACGAGGAGTGGGGCGAGCCGGCGGTGGGCCTTCTCGTGGTGAAGTGGGGCGGTGTACTGACCAAGTCCGGGATCTTGCAGGCGCATGTGATGGGCGAGAAGTTGTTTGCACGCTTCTACGCAGCAGGAGACCTGCCACTGCGTCGCCTAGTTCAGTTCACGCGTCACCCGCTAGTGACGGCGTCCGACGAGAACCGGGTGGTGAACACGGCGCTTGTCGTGGCCAATGCCCTCACGCAGACCTCTGGCGCCACTCTGCACCGCTGCGACATTGTGCTCAATGATGGCCTCACCAAGACGCTGGGGCCAGTTGCGAAGCGTCTCCTCCAGGAGGAGTACCGATACTTCGAGTCGCTGCTCCACATCGAGTCCGCCGCAGCGGCACGGCATTTCTTTCACATCCCAGGCTTCCGCCAGCTACTGTCCATCCCGCCGCGAGATAGCCTTCGTGGCTGGGTGGGCAGCGAGCATGACGACGGCCATGCTGACAGTGACGGGAGCGACAACGGGGCGGCGCACATGTTCAGCCAGACGGTCAGCAAGAACTCTGAGAACGACAAGGCACCGGAGATGAGCGGTCGTCCTCCGCCGTCTTCGTGCCGCCGCAGCAAACGGACTGCATGTGAAGGAAATCCGCGCAGCACTCAGTTTAACGGCGCACAGGATGTCACGCACGGCAGCCGTGCCTTTTTGATGCCGGAGCAGCAGCAGCAGCAGCAGCAGCAGCAGCAAAACTACAACTGCCATCGGCAGGACGAGTTCTACACCCCGTATCAGGTTCTGCAGGAGCTGGAAGAGCTCATGACGATCTTGTCCACGCTGGAGTTTCCGGTACACCTCGCCAAGGTGCCACTGAGCAACCACGAGACGCTGCAGGAGCTGCAGCGTCGCTACGAGGCGATGCTGAAAAACTTCGAGGGTGCTAAGCGCCGGATTCGAAGCAGCTATAAGCACTCCGTGCATATGATGAGCTCTGGTGCATCCCAGACACCCGCCTCGCCGGGGGCGAGGAACTTGAGGCCGGCGGGGCCAGCAGGACTCGATGAGGACCCGGAGCAGCAGATGCTTCTGGAGGCGATGGAGGAGACCGGTGGCTCGTCCGACGAGGACGGGTTCGATGCACAGCTGGTGGGGGACACTGAACTGGATCCCGACTTGCCGCCGCGGCGCGACCCCTCAGCGGCTGGTGGGTCGCTGGCAACAGCGAGGCCGTCGCATCTCACGATGCCCACCTCGAGCAGTGGACGCCCAGTTGAACCCGGGCAAGGCCGGGGCAATCACAGCCGCTGCCCTGTGCCCGCGCAGCAGCGAACAACGAGCGGCAGCGGCAACGGCGGCCAGACGCAGCCGAGGCTGCTTCATGCGGGTTCTGGGCCCTTCCACACTCCTTCTGGGCACGACCGTGGTCGCGGGAGTAATGGCCGCGGCCCACCAGGCGCTGCCACGCGCTTCGATGTGAGCGACGTGTCGAAGCTGCGAGACTATGGCTCCTACGACGTGGCGTACAATCTTCCTCTTGTGCTACAGCTGCACGCGTCTGTGCAGGAGCCGGCAGCGGCGTTTCAGCTGCGCCGCTTCGCTCGTGCCCTGCAGCGCTTCTCTGAGATCACCGAGTACCTGTCGCGCATCGGCGAGAATGTGCTGGTTGGGATCAACAGCAGCAAGCGCTTTATTATCGGCTCGCTGGTCAGTGATGGGCTGCTGCGGCGGCTGCACAACGACTTCCAGGACTTGGCCATGGCTGATGAGGAGCGCGGCGCGCAAGAGCTGCTGCTCAAGGCGCAGGCGCAGTACATGGCGGAGAACGGCGGCGTCGAGCACGATGTGCGCTACATGATTGGCCTGTGTTCGCGTCTCCCGTGCTGGCCAAAGAAGAAGAGGAGTAGGGCGGACGAACATGGCGGGTCTGCCTGGAGAAACGACATCTGGGCGCGAGAGACGCCGCAGGAGCGCGAGTTTAGGCTTCGCGTTCCCTTCATCTCTCTCCCTAGGCAAGAGGCGTGGACGCGTGCCGCGGCAGCCGACTTCGAGAGGTGCACACGTCTGTACTTCACCTCTTATCTCCACGTCGAAGGCGTGCTGCAGTGCCTCTTCGAGAGCGCCACAGTCGAGGGCTTCAGCCGACCCAGCAAAGAGGAGATGGAGGCGACCCACCAGCTCTACATGCGCCACCTCATCTTCAAGATTTTCCGTCGCCGCAACGTGAGCTATACCGACGCGGAGGTGGCGGCAGCTATGCGTCGTCTGCACTTACTCTTCCGCTCAGATGTGGACTACGACAAGCAGCAGCGCGAGCTGCGCCTCGGACTCGCCGCCATCTACCACGCAATGTACTACGTCTCGATGGAGGTTTATCTCTCTCTCGGGGACGCCGATGAGGCGCAGGCGACCATCGTAGAGGACTTCCCGCTCTTCCACCTGGGCCGCGCTGGTGGCGGTGATGAGGACGGTGACAGCCCAAGTGCAGCCGGCACAGCAGCCAACACAGCAGCCGGCGGCGGAAACAGCGAGGACGGAGAAGAGCTGGTGGAGACAATGGCGCCGACTGGCGCGCCGTCGGCGGCTGGCGGCGGCACGGGGCTAACGGTGACAGACCCTTCGAGCCCACTTATACTCTCCTTCGCGCCGAGCGGTCGCACCAGCTGTGTGAGCAGCGATCCGGCGTCGTACTTCACCGCTGCGGGCGGCAGAAACGCAGCTGCTTTTTCGACTGCATCTGGCGGAAAGTCCGCGGAGACGCTCGCCGGCTTCGCTCGCAGCCCCTTGTACGTGCAGCATCTTGTCCCCGTGTCCAACGAACCGGACACGACGGTGACATCCGCCGCGGATGGCAGCGGCTCGGCGGCATTGGTGACATCGCCGCTCTCACCCTCTGACGCACCTGGGCAGGCCGCCGCCGGCAGCGGGGTAGAGTCGGACTCTGGTGAAGACGGAACACGAAACCACATGCACAGACGCGTCACCAACGCGTCGACGCTTGCTCTAGCACCGCCGCCGCAGCGCGAGCCGAAGACGCGATCTCGATCCATGACGGCGGTGCCGACAAACACAAAGGACCCGGTCAAGGAGGCAACAGTTCTCATGACGCCAGAGGCCGGGCGTCGGACGGCAATGGTGCAAGAGATGAAGCACCGCGTCTCGAACGTGACACCGATGCGGCGCATTCACGAGGGGTTGAGCCTGAACGACTTTGTGCTCCTCGTGAAGGAGGTGGAGAGCGCCGTACACTCACAGACAGCCTCGTCTTCCTCGGCACATTAGACGTGCATGCATATGCGTGTTGTGGCTGGTTGTTCGCCGACGTGCAAAGGCGAGAGCGAAGGCGCAGGTCAGGAGGGAGGGCGACTAAGGTCTGTGCCGTGTTCGGGTCATGTCGTTGTGGCGCATGCGCGTCTTCTGCAGGAAAGCTTCTCGCGTTTGTGCTCGATGAGTGCTTGCGTAGGGCGACCGCATCGTCTCCAGTGCGTGGGTGCGTGTGAATGTGTGAGGGGGGAAGTCGCAGCCTCCGCAGAGAAACGAGCGCTGAGCCCTAGCCGACACGCCGCGGTGACATCCAAGATGGACGGAGCAGGGTGGACAGCGGCATTCCCGATATCACTTTGGTACACGACAACGGCACTCGTGGGCTCAAAACCACCTCATACACTCTCGAGCGGCTCTGAGGTGGCTTCCATCGAGTAGACGAACACACAGCTCAGAGCTCAAGGGCGATGATGATTCTCGTCATCTTCATGGCCGGGCCCACCTTACGCGTTTGGTACAGACGCCTACTGGGTGAGCCTTGCACGGGTGCAAGCCACGCGCGCCCGTGGCTTGGGAGATGAGGCGTTGGTGCGTGAACTGTCAAAGTCGCGCGGGGGCCGTCTCCACACGAAAATAAAAACGAAAAACAAAAGCAAAACAAGGCCGTCTGCATGCGTGATGCTTGACAAGAAGCCACCACGTGCGTGTGCCTGATCAGCTGTTCAGTTTACACCAACACCACCCACGCGGTTGCCGGCTCCTCTTTGCCCTCCCCCCGCGCGTCTCGCTGTCTCGCAGCTCTTTCTTGGTGGGCTGCACTCGCCTTTCCTCCTCTTCGGCGTGCACCACAACAAAACACGTCGTTTTCTCCCTGCTTCATTCCCCCAACCCTACTCGCAGAGGAGGGGGCAGCTCACCAGTTGCCATTTGGTTCCGTCGATCCTGCGTCCGTTGTCTTTGTCGTTGTCGCTGAGTTTTGTGTGCGGCTGCGGGCAAGCAAGGAAACAAGAAGACTAGTGCATGTCTTATTGTTCTTTCTCCTGCACTTCTTTACACCTGCTCTTGGCACGCGCAGCTACCGTCGTAGTGCTGTGGTGCTTCTGACGCGAGCGCAGCCGGGCTCTTGCATCTCTGTAGCTTCGCCTAAGAGGCGGCGCAGGCACACACACACACACACACACACAAGCACGAGACACTACGCGCGCGCTGTTTGTGTGCGTCTATGGCTCATTCCTTTGCGCCTCATCGATGGTGCGCGCTGCCGCCCGTGCCGAAGCTATCTTGCATCTCCTCTGGCTCTATGCTCGTTTTCAGCTCTCATGGTGATGATGATTTTCGATGTGTGACCGCTTCCTATGCCGCCGCTGCACCCCCCTCCCCTCCCCCTCCTCTCTATTTCTGCAGACTGACGTGTGCTTGCTCGCAGTGGCACATCCTCACTCGTTGTTCTTGTCTTTTGTGTGCTGCTGCTTTCATTATACTTCTGGTGTCTCTACGCTTGTCGCACAACTGCCCCGCGCGGTGCGTGTGTGTGTGCGCGTGGGGGAGGGGGAGGTGATCCGAGCACTGCGCGTGCTCTTTCACTCTTTCTCCGCCTGATCGCACTATCACCACCCGAATTACGCCTCGCGCGTTGTGCTGCGTCTGTGCTTCGTCTCCTCCGTCCCTTCCCGAAAGGCGCGCGCGTACGTGCGCGCAACTCTCCGTGTTGTCCTGCCCGCCGCTGTGTCTCTTCCGCTCTTACCGATCGTTCCATTCCGCGTCTTTCTCCGACGCGAAAAGCAGCAGCAACGGCACTGCACGGCGCTGCACACCATTCACCGCTGACGGAGTGCATGGGCACTCCGTCATTCAACATCTTTCACCCTTGCTTTACCCTCCCGCTTCTTCTCCGTTTTCTTTCTCCCGTGCTGCCTGTTTTCGCTTGCGGTTCCACTTCGCTGCCGGTCTCGGCGCTGACGCGTCAAGCGCACACAACGCATCAACAGGTCACGCTGCTGTGAAGGCACCTGCACACACCTGCACACAGACATACATACACGTGCATATACGACCGTCTGTGCGAGCGAGGGAGCACACACACACACACAAAGGAGGCACTCCGGCAGCAGTGGGTATTCGGTGCACACGCCATCAAGCACATCCCTTCTCCGCCATCGCTCGTACAAGGCACCTCCTCGCTCCTTCCGGGTTTCTCCCCTAGCAACACTTCGTTATTTTTCCTTGCTGGTGTTGTTTAAATACATCCTCCTTTCCCCTGCTGACTTTATCTATCTGCCTGCCTCACCGTCTCTGTGCCACCGCTCTGCTGCCGTTGATACTGGGCGCTTCGTCTTCTTGCAGCTGCCCTCCCTCTGCCTGTCTGTTTCTGGCGGCTCGCTAGAAACACGTGCGTGCGCGATCTTGTGCCGTATCAAAGGCCGCTTGGCCAGCTTGAAATGTTCTACAGTCTCTTCCGCCGCCCCTACACCGCGCGCAGCGTACCAGCAACTTTAGGTTGTCATGCGAGCGGAGAAAGCGGCACCACGGCGGCGCCGGCAGGGGCAAACGACTCGCGCAACGGCAATGCGGGCCCGAGCCCGCTCACCCCGAGTGGGGCAGCAGCAACGAATGCCCCGCCGCACCCGAACGGCAGCGCTGCATCGCCTGTGGCCCAAGGTGGTGATCGTCGCGTCTTTGAAGGCGAGGAGCGTCTGCTCGGGCACCTGCACGCGCCACGACAGTACCCGCTAGACCCAGAGAAAGATGCCGATGCGCTCGTCCTGCTGTCACAGCAGTACTCCATCACCTCCGTGGTTATCACCCACTACCGCGTCAAGGAGAGTTACGTGGAGTACGTTATCGAGTGCGTGCGCGGCCACGACGCCTGGCGCGTCTATCGGCGATATCAGCAGTTCAAGGCGCTTGACCACGATCTTAAGCAGATCTGCAGCAGCCGGCACGGGTCAAGCCACGGGGCCTACGGTGTCGTGCCGGTACTTCCGGGCAGCCACTGGATGGATGTGACGAACCAGAGCCCGGAGCTGGTCGAACAGCGGCGCCGTTACCTAGAGATCTACCTCCAGCAGCTGCTCGTGCCGAGGAATCTCTTCTACGTGGCTCGCACCCAGCTTTACGACTTTCTGCACGACGGCGAGGTGCCCACGCACCTGAAGCTCACTGGCATTCAGCCGCTCCTGGGGCTAATCAGCACGCACACTGACCTTGTGAACGACGAGGACGACGATGACGCGGTTCTTCGCGAGCTGCAGGAGACGCAGTCCCGTCAACAGAAGCAGTATCTCCGCGCTGCTGAAAGGGCGGCGACGGTTGTGTCAGGAATCGCGACTGATGCAGCCCTTCCGCTTCTCAGGGCGAGCGGCTCTTTCCCTGCGGTCCCAACTGATTGCGCGAGTCACGCAGGAGCCGCCGCGGCCGCAAGTTCTCCTGTGGCCCCCGGTAGCGGAAGAGTGGAGGCGGGAAGTCTGGAGGCCACAGCCGCCACAACCAGGACAACATCGTCAATGCCCAGCAGCGCCGCTACCTTCGCCACGAACAGGGAGCCGTCGAAGACACTCGCCACGAGAGGGGTGTGCACAGGCACTCAGACAACCGGCGCGGCCGTCGTGGATGAGGCGGGCGATGACGGGGAAGCGAACGGTGCAGAGGGGCGATCCGACTGCGTGGACAACACGAGCAAGATGAGGCTGACGACGAAGTCTGCGCACAGCCGCGTAGGTGGGGCTGCGTTTACAGCGGCAGATCCCATGCAGGCGGGCTTCTCAGATGAGCGGCTGCCCCCAGCGTCGGCGAACTGCGCGCAGTGCAACGCCGAGTTTACCTCCTTCCTGTACCCGCGCCGGTGCTTTTTCTGCCTGGTCCAGTTCTGCTCTGCTTGCCTGCAGCAGCTGCCAGTGCTTGAAAGCGCGTCGTCGCCGGGGCGCGCATTGGCCACGACCACGGGTCGCAGCGACCCCGTGCATTTCCTGGTGCAGGAAACAACACCGTTATCTACACACGCAAAGGCTGCCGGGAGCACGGTTCCCGCCTGCCTTCAGTGTGCGGAGAACTACAGTCGCCGTCTCGACCGCTGTAGCACCGCTCCTGGTGGCGGCGCCTACAGGGGCATGCAGTCAACGCTCAGTACGCTGGCCCAGCAAGGCCCGCCGGCGCCATCGGGCCGTCCCTCGCAGTCGTCCCCTGTGGTGGGCTTATCGCCGGCCACCAGCACGCGCAGCTGCGTTGGAGAGGAGCGCAGCCCGGTGATAGTGCACCAGCGCGTGACCAACCCCGCATCACCCATCCCGCACCCCTCGCTCTCGTCGCCTGGGGGCGCCTTACCCGGCCGAAGTGGCACCCCGTCACCTGTCGGCTTCCAGGACTTTCAACTACTCACTGTCATTGGGCGGGGCACATTCGGAAAGGTGCTCAAGGTCCAGATGCGCGCAACGCACAAGGTGTACGCCATGAAGATCATGAACAAGGCGACCGTGTACCGGCGGTGCATGACATCCTACATGAAGGAGGAAAAGGCCATCTTGACAAGCTTACAACCGAGCCCGTACATTGTGCGCTGCCACTACGCGTTCCAAACAGAGTACTACCTCGTCTTTGTCCTTGACTACCTTCCCGGTGGCGAGCTGTACGACTACATCTACCCCAAACTCTGCCTTTCACCCGAGGCAGCGTGCATCTACGCGGCAGAGCTTGTCCTGGCGCTGGAGTGCTTGCACCGCCAGGATGTGGTGCACCGCGACTTGAAGCCAGAGAATGTTGTGCTGACGGCGGATGGACACATCTGCTTGACGGACTTTGGCCTTGCCCGCCGCGCATTCTCGCGCAGCCGCCGGCGCAGCTTCGTCGGCAGCCCCGAGTACGTGGCGCCGGAGACGATCCAGGGCCAGGTGCAGACGGCTGCCGTGGACTGGTGGAGCTTTGGGGTAATGCTGTACGAAATGCTGGCTGGCAGAACTCCGTTCCACGCGCGAAACAACAATACGGTCTACGACAACGTTCTTCACAAGGAGCTAGCACTGCCGGTGCTGCGTGCCGACAACGGCACAGGCGCTGCTGCGGCTTCGGCGTCGCAGCCCGGCGTAGCCAAGGGGGCGCCCACGTTCAGAGGCTTTTCCCCGGAGGCGGTGTCGCTGTTGACGGGTCTGCTTGCTCGAGATCCGTCGACGCGACTGCAGGATGCGAGCGCGATCAAGCGGCACCCCTTCTTTCACGGCCTCAACTGGGAGGACTTGCGGCGCCGCCGCGTGCCGGCCCCCTGCATCCCGGGTGACATGCGTGACAACGACGTGCGACACTTCAAGCGCGAATTTGTGTCGGAGTGGGCCTCAGTGCCGCCGCTCACCAACATGACGCGGGCCTCCATAGAGGCACTCACGAAATGCTTCGATAACTTCCCGCTGAGCCGCACTGCCGCGCCTGCCGGGTTCGCACTGGTGGGTAACGCCAATACCATGCCCACTTCCTCCGCAACCGCCACCACGTCGCTCGCCTCTCATTCACTGCAACAGGTGCATGGTGACACGTGCACCTCGTCCCTATCGCTGACATTGCCGCCGTCTGAGCACGTCACTGACGATCAGAGGCTTCGTGAGCCGGTGCGCTTCTTTCATTCCATGGCGGAGGCGCAGCGGAGCTTCCACGGCACGTGGCACGTCGTCTCTATCGAGGTGCACGCTGTGGATGACGGCAGGGTCATCTTTCCGTGGGGTGGCGATGTGTCAGGGGTTCTCGTGTACACTACTGGCGGTCGCTTCAGTCTGCAGCTGACGTCGAGTGCTCGGCGCCCCGTTGGCCCGGTGCAGCGCGTGACGCAGCTGTCAAAGGAGGACTTGTGCGACACGTACTGCTCCTACGTGGCAAGCTTTGGCCGCTTCCACCTCTTTCCATCCTCGACGGACGACGGCTGCGGCGTCGTGCGGCACTTCTCGGAGGGCAACCTGTGCCCGAACTTGATGCTCGCCAATACCGTTTTCCAGTACCGCATGCATACCGAACCACTGCATCCGTCGGCCACCAATGGAGAGTCAGAGTACAAGGGCAGCGGCAAGCACGCCGACACCGCCTCGTCCACCGCCGCCGCGGTGACCTGGGCTCGCAGGTCGAGCACGACAGACGCGCAGGACGGCAGCGGTGGCGGCGCCAGCGGTAACCGCGGACGCGTCGGCGAAGGCGGGTCTCTCGGCGGCTCAGAGGACGAGGAGGGTGAGGCGGGGAGGGGCAGCAACAGGATTGCCATCGTCGGGGATGCCGGCCACCGACATGACAGAGACGCTGCGGCTGCCACAACGCAGCCGCCACCCTCGCCGCCGCCTCTGGAGCGCCGCATCATGCTACGCCTCTCGACCCGGCCACAGCGCGCCCTGGAGCAGGACTTTCTCGCCTTCACCTCTCTTGTCTTTGAGAAGGTGCCGTAGCGGTGGACGTGTGCCGGCTAGATGCCTTTGCGTAGGCGAACGGCGCTGATGCCTGTCTGACAAGTCCCTCCTCCGAGTTCGCTCCGCCCCGTCTCACCGTTCTGCCTCACTTTCCTGCTGTCCGGATGTCTCGTGTTGCTTCTCTCTTTCTCCCCTTCGACCAGAACGTTTTTTTTTCTTCGTGCCGTCTTCTCCAACGCCTGTCCTGTGTGTCTGTGTGTCCTTCTCCCTGCCCGTGTCTCGCTGCTTCTCGTCCGTTGTGGCGATTGACGGGTGTGCACGCCAGTGCCGGGGGCGAGTCACGCATCAGCAGATACCGGACGCACGGAAAGGGTACCGTAGAGTATCACAAAGAGACACGGACACGGACAGAGCAGCAGCTGCCACCGTCCTCCCACGTGCGGCATTCCTCCGCGCTTGGCACGTGGAGGAATGCGCTGCTTTCACATCCCTTCTTTGCAGTGGGTGGCCATGCGCACATCCGATAGAATGCGTGCTGCTCTCTCTGTGTCGCGGAGGTCGATTACGGGCCACCTCTCCCTCCAAGCCGATGGGCAGTACGGCCGTTGACTGCACCCATGCAGCCTTCTATGCCTCTCTCTCTTTCTTGTCGACAATGCCGCCATCGCCGCCACACACGCTGCGCCCCCCCCCCGTCTCTCCATGTCTTTTTCTTTCTCCTCTCCGACTGCGCATACGCATACCCTTTCCTCCTCTTGGTATATTGCGACCACAGCACCGCAAAGATGAGCTTACTTGCCGTTCAAGCTGACTAGACCGTCGGCTATCGAGAAGTCGGCAGGCCGTCTTCGCGCACAAGAAGGAACACAGGCACGGCCGCAGTCTCGTACAGTGCAAACTGCCAGCGAGACTGGACGAGGAGAAGCTCTGCACAGCTGCCGTGGCCAAGCACAAGACGAAGACGAACACAATACGCGAGAACGTGCAAGGCATGTTGCCCGAGGGACCTCTGATCTTCCTCTTCTACCGTCTGTTTCGCACTTTTCCCTCTCGAACTCCCGGGGATGGGTGGAAGAGCTTCCGTCTTACAGGCACACACACACACACACACACACATACAGGCGCGAACGCGCGCTTCGATAGCTTCCTGCGGCTGCCATCCCCGCTCAAGCATCCAGGCGCAGCTGCGGCTGCTTTTTGTTGGGGGTGAGGTGGGGGAAAGATGTATGATTCCCATGAGGTTTGCTGAGTTGCGCCTCCTTTGTGCCTTCACGCTTCACCGACATTCTTCCCCCCTATACGCGCCCTTTCCTCGGTGTCGGTGTCGAGCGCGTTCACGGCATGCTCAGCCTTTGAAGGCTTTCTTCTCCGCTTTCCGTCCTTGTCCTTCGATGCGCTGTGCCTCGCCTTCCCCTCTCGCCCGTCTCGCACACATCCGGTTTTGTTTTTGCAGGCATCACTGCTGAAGAAGAAGAGAGCCACACCTCTGGTCTCCTGAGACGCACGCAGAGGTACATGCAGACACGGAAAAAAAGGCGTGAGCTACGCGTCAGTAATGTGCGCCCAGCTAGTGCTCGCCGTCGTCGTGGACGGGGTTGCTCTAGTCTGGCAGTCCGTCACCGCCTCACCGTTTCAGTGCGCATGCGGAAACAGACGTGCTGTTTTCTGAGATGCGCGCATGCCAACCTCTTCTTCGATCATCACCGCAGCAGGCGGATGGCTCAGGGCTCTTCCGATAATCTCCCATTGAGTCCGACATCCCCACGGATGCCGCTTCTTTCAGGTGCTTGTGCTTTTGAGGGGAAGGCGACGAGGAGCGGTGGTGGTGGTAGTGGATGGAGGTGGGCTCGGTGCGCCTGAACAGAGCCGCGAAACTCTCCATTGTGCAAGGTAGTATGGAGATGGTTGCGCTGGACATGCTCGTGAAGAACAATGCTGAGGCGCCTCTTATTAAATTGACGATTGTGACAACTTTCTCGCTCTACCTTTTCTTTTTTTTCTCTGCTCTCCCTTTCTCGGTGCATCTCTGCATATGTTGCACTGCCACCATGGGCAGCGGGGGAAGGAACAGCATACCCCACCTCATCAGCCGAATACAGCCTTGGGCGGCTGCTCGCCATAGCGGGTGCCGTACAGGAACCGAGAAGCAGGAAACGAGAGCGACACAACATCAGGCCCACGCTTGCCGCTCTTCAAACTCTCACTGCGTCTGCCTCTCCCTCTCTCTCTCGCTAGTTACGATGCATCGACTCTCTGCCGGCGGTCCGGCGCGCGCGTGGTGTGGTGCGCGTATCATCTGGCGCTCGCATGCTGTGACGGCGTCATCCACTGCTGCAGTTGCACTGCCCGCCGGCTTCATCTTATTCACACCACCACCATCGATGAGACCGCCGTTAGCAATGCAATGCGCTCTGCGCCACTGTTCCACGAAGCTGCCGTCGTCGGGGCAGCCGCAACAGTGCCCAACCTCTTCGGCGACTGTGTGCGATAATGGTGTGGTCACGTACGCGCCGTGGGAGGTGCGGGCGATGGTGCTGCCGCTCTTACCGACCGAAGTAGTATCCGCAGAGCACGGTGTTGCCACGCGAACAGGCACGAGGGAGCTCTGGAATCGGCCAGCCTACGTGCAGCAGCAACTCCCCCGCACTTTGCGGCAGTTTCTCGAACGTGAATACCGTTCGAAAGATCGCGCACATGGCAGTCAGCCTTCAGTGGGGACACCACAGCATGGCGAGCAGTCTGCGTTGACGCAGTACATGCTTTGCCACTTCCCTGAGGAGGTCGTGCTGCTGCCCAGCGGGCACCTCGCCCTGCGCGTGCCGCATGCCCCGGTCGCACCTTGCGAAGCGTCGACTTCTGGAGTGGGCGCTACGCCGACAAGCACCAATACACCGCTTGCTAGCGACGATGCCGCATTGCCTAGCACTGGGAGCACTGCCACACCTCTCGACGGCTCTAAAGCAGCGGGGCCCTTTCCAGCGGCCCCGGCACAGCAGGCCTCTGCTTCCAATACAGCGCCACCTCCGCCGCAGCATTCGCTAGGCTCGAGCGCCTCAAAGCCTCACGCGTCGCGGTGCACCGCCGCGACACATGCGGACAGAATTGCTCCACCGCCTCCACCTATGCCACAGGGCAATAGCTGGCGCTACAGCGGCGGCGGCAAAGTCGCAACTGTGGCCGGTGGTGGGCTGGTGGCGCCACGAGCTCGTTTTGTTGGTGCAGATGCTTCCAATGCGTTCCCAGGTCTCACGGATGCAGAGCCGGCAGAGGCGAGCGAGCCAGAGGCCGGCACCCCTTTACCTCTGAGATCGACGCTGCAGGTAATGGAGGCTCTTGCGCCGTATATCCCCACCTTTTTCGTCCCCATCGAGGCTATTGAGCCCACGTTACCGAGTGAGATACAACGGCTGTACGCCGAGACCACCTTTCGCTTTTACCTGAAGCGGTTCAGGCATTACATTGACATGCGCCCTTCGCACAACTCACTGGAGATTCGGCTGAAGCCCGATTTTGATCATCCGCGGCGCGGGTATGCCGACGCGCGCTTCACGGTTGGCGGCTTCAGCGGCGTGGACGGTATGCAGAGCGGTGCGCAGCCGCTGCGCCGTCCACCGCGGAACTCAGAGGCGAATCTAATTGGCTTGGTGGCGCCGCAGGTGCCAAAGGAGTACACCGCGCTGGCGGACGTCCTGCAGGACATTGCCCCCATCATCTCACGTCACCCCGCTTTCGATCCCCGGCTCGGGGTGACTGGGCTGCTCGGCAAGTACCCGGAGTACTTCCAAATGTCGCAAGGAAAGCTGCGTGCGCGTCCGTACCGCGTCGCGCCCAACTCGCTCGACGACCGGGACGCCTCGACGTCTCCGCTGCCAAGCATCTTCACCAAGGTGTTGGCGGTCGTGACCGAGGCGGCGGTGGGGAAGGACTATGGCGTCGCGGAGGAGAAGGCGTCGGCGGCTGTGTCGACCGGCCGCCTTTACAGCCTCCTCACGCAGGCGGAAAAGGCGCAGGTGAAGACGCAGTGCCGCTCCTTTCCGACGTTTCTGCGCATGCATGGCAAGGAGATCGTCGTATCAACGGATAAGATGAAGGTGTACAGGTTCTTGCCGGAGTATGAGGCGTGCGTGGACACTCTGATGGATGAGCGGCTGCGGATGAACTCGCTACGGCCGGACGATCCGGTGCTGAAGATCCCGACAGAGATAGCGCCGGAGTCGAACGCAGACTGGGCCGTGCGGGAGCTGTATGATGCGCTGCCTCTCATGCAGTGCGCAGAGTTGGATGAGGTGCTGAGCTTGGTCCCACCGGCGGTCCGCGATGCCCTGCCACGCGATTTGGCAGCCGTGCAGGCTGTGTTGGACAGCTACCCCGAGTACTTCACCACCTGGCCCTACCCTGACAGCTACCCCGAGTACTTCACCACCTGGCCCTACCCTGACGACCCCTCCGTTGTCGTGGTGCAGCGCGCGAAAGTGGAGCAGCCCAACTTGGAGAAGGCCGACATCGTGCGGATGGTGCTGCCGCTGATCCCGCAAGGTGGGACGACGCTGGCGTCGCTGCGCACCCGCGTGCCGCTGGCGCTGCAGCGGTACTTCTCCCGCCACGGCACGGTGGCGACGCTCAGCGCCATGACGGATGTCCTCGCCATCTCTGGCGACCGCATTGTGAGGCTAGTGTAGCGCGTCGTGTCGGAGAAGAGTAAGAAGGCCGGCGTGGCTTGCATTTGGCATGTCCACCGCGGCGCGTGCGGACACAGCGGGAGGGGGGGCCTCTTATCGTACAGGCGTGCTTCTGCAGGGCGATTGAGGGGACGCACACACACACACACACACACACACACACACATCACGGCGGCGGCGGGAGTTCAAGTGGCCGAGGAGCGGCTTGGGCCAAGTAATGAACGCGTCGGCACGCTTTTCTTTTCCCTCTTTGCTCACAGCGGGCCTGATGATGCCGGCCACCTTCAGCGCTCGCGTAAAAGGTGTGTGCCTCTTCTAAGCTCAGATGTGCACCGCTTTCCGGTTATTTGATTACGAGGGGCCATCGACAAGGAACGCGCACGCGCGAGGCAACCAGCAACGCAAAGTCAAACCTATCCATGAAGGCAGATGCGCTTGTGCCTGTGCATGCGTGTGTGGGCACCAGTGAAAGCGATTAGCGTGCCAGGAAAGGGGAGTGTGGTGGGGATTCGAAGGGGCAGGAGGGAAGGGCGATGGCTTGATACAGGATCGCGGTGCGCTGCACGTGCTCCTCACTACTCCCAGCACTGTCGCCCCTTGTTGCCCTCCTTTGCTCACATCTGAGTTCTGTCTGTCTCTTGTGCCTCGCCTGCCCATCACTCTGCGCTTTTCTCTTCCTTTCGGCACCGCCTGCCCGTGCATCATGGAGCGATGGCACGCACAAGCGTGCGTATGCACACGCACACATGCGCATCATATCTTCGTCGTCGTCGTCTTTCCTCTGGAACGCACATCGAGCTCAGCCATGATTCGCAAGAAGGTACTTAGCATCGGCAACAACTCCGCGACCCTTCTCGTGCAGGACACGGAGGCGGGCGGGGCGTTGCGCGTGCTGCGCCGCATGAATGTGGCCGGATGGGCCGCCGAGGAGGTGAGCGCGGCAGTTCGGATGTACGAGGAGCTGCAGAAGCGCCGCCTGCGGGGCTTTGTGCCGATCCACACCGTCCTCATTCAGAGCTCCTTTCTCAGTGTCGTCGCTTCATACGCCTCGGAGGGCGACGTCACGACCTTGATTGAGGAGGAAGAGCACAACTCGCTCGAAGAGGCCAGCGTGCTGCGGTGGCTCTGCGCGTGCGCGCTGGCGATTCGGCAGCTGCACTTGCACAATCTCTTCTTCCCGGGACTTACAGGCGATCGTCTTTTTCTGGACCACCACACAGGTGGTACGGCAAACCTCCTCCTAGGCGTGCCGCTGCCCCTCCCGGTCTACTATTCGCAGCTGCAAGAGCGTAAGAAGAGCGGCCTGCGCGTAGAGCTCGACTATCCACCCGAGGTTCTCGCGGCAGCTGCGGCACATCCCAACGGCAGCGGCGAAGCCGCGAACCACAGCGCCAGGAGTGGCAGCGGCTATCACCCCACACTGAGCGACGTCTGGTGTCTGGGCCGACTCGGCGTGGTGCTACTCACGGCAAAGGGTACAAACATGGCGCGACGCTCGGGCACCGCACGCCAGCTTCTCTCTCGCATGATGGCAGACGAGCCAGCGACGCGACCGTCGATGGAGAGCGTTGTCCAGTCACTAGTTGCCTTGGCTGGCGCCGTCAGCTTGGGCCAGCCTCCATGGCCCTCACACCAGGCCACTGCCCCTTCTACCATCTCTGCGCACGTCGCGTCCGCAAGCTCGGCTCCTGCCATGTCGAGTAGACAGCCGCACATCGCCGCATCTGGAAGCGCTGGCGGGAGTGCTGCGATCGTAGTGCAGTCGGCAGCTGCCGAAAACCGTAGCGCCGGCGGAGGGGCGCCCAAGGCCCAGTGCACGACGAAGGGTGCCTCGCACGGGTGCGCCTCCAGTCCACCACCAAGCTCCACCACGTCCTCGACTCCGCCCGATGTGCCGTCCACTCGCGTACATAATAGTCAGCGCCACTCGGCCGGGACACCTGCCACCGTAGAACACTCGTCACCGCCACCACCGATGTCGGCACCCACCCCGCACCTCGACCACCCCGGGCGTCTCACGCACGCGCCGGACGACAGCTGGCATCGCCGTGCAGGGGAGAAGTTTGAGCTGCTGCAGCGCATGAATGCGAGTCCGCCGAAGCAGCACGCCTTCATCGGAGGTGGCGAGACACCGCAAGGGACTTCACGCGGCGAGCACGGTCATCACCGCCTTCGCAGGTCGACAAGCAACCTCCTCAACACGAAGTCGCCCAGCCCGCGACGCAACAGCCGAGGTGGCCTCATTGACCACAACACGCGCGTGCTAGACGAGATTTTCGCGGAGCAAGGGGAGCTGCTGCGGAAAGCTGGGATATGGCACCTGTCGCCGCGGCGGCGTATGGACGATGCCAAGCAGTTTCAACGAGAAACGCTACGGCAGCTGAGGCTGGAGACGGCAGCGCGCCAACAGGAGATGCGAAAGCACTTCACTGAGTGGCAGCGGCAGAACAATCAGCGGCTCACCGACGCCAACAACGTGGATGTGATCGACCAGGACGGCATCGTCATCGTCGCTCCTCGCCCCGCCCCACCACACGAGTTTCTCCCAGTCGCCACGGCCGCGCCTGCCGCTGAGGAGGAGGAGATGGACACTAGTGTGGAGCCCCCGAAGTCGAGGACTCAGTTCACGGAGGACGCTCAGAGTGACGCGTCGGCTTGCCAGACACCACTGCCCGCCTCACCGCCACCACCAAACTCGGCTTCACGGCCGGCAACACCGCGTACCAAAACGCCAGCCGGCGGCAGCACCCCGGCGGCCGCGGTCAACGCGTATTCCACTCGGTACAGTGGAAACATGCCGCGACCTTCGCACACATCCCTGTCGACACAGGAGGCGTATGGTGCACGTGGGGCCGGATTCTCTGCGCTGCCGCTGCGCGGTGCCACTTCCCCACGTCTGCCGCCGCCGCCGCCGGACCCCGTGCAGCCGTACCCTCTTCGGAGTAGCGACTCCTCTGGACAGGTCACCAGCCCGTCGAACGACAGCGATGAGCGCCCCATGCACAGCGCCGACGGCGGCGGCCGCTCGGCGTTGAAGAGCTCGACGGATGTGGGCACCCTCTCCGCTGTTGAGTGGACGATTGACGGCATCCGCAGCACCCTGCGTATGCTGCTGCGGAACCGCAACCTCTACGGCGAGACCATGCAGGAGGTGGCGCTGTTTATCAGTCAGCCGGAGGAGGCTCGGCTGGCGGCGCGCGCGAATGAGATTTTCATGAAGCGACTGCGCAAGTTGCTCCGGGATGACGCGCTCTTCTTCGGCGCGGTGCCGCTCTGTGCGCAACTGGCGGCACTGGAAGGACTCGACCACACCCTGCGCGGTTCCTCCAGCGGCCTCCCTTCTCGGCAGAGGTATTAGCCAGTGATGCAGACATAGCGGAGGGGGAGGGGGTGATATGCGCCCAGCATCCACGGCGCAGACCGCTCTCTCTCTTTCGCTCACGCGCCTCCCTGTAGTTCTTGGTGTGCCGGAGTCTCATGCTGCCGCACGCAGATGCGCGCCCTGCATACTTATCGCACCCCACACGCCCACACTCCCATGTACTGGCATGCACGTCAGCCTCTCCTCTACGGATTCTTTCTCTACAGACGTTGCCGCATTTCTGCTTCCTTTCCCTTGTCAGTTCCGGGGTTGTTTCCTCGTGGGCTGATTACAAGGCTGCACGGATTTCCGATTCGTCGCTGCTTGATTTTGCACGACGCCACTGCCGGCGGCTGCGCTGCTTCCGCCGTGAGCGTAGTGCGTATATCGGTGCATGTATGCCTGGCTGTGTGGCTGCACCTGCTGAGAAGTCGAGAGCACACCTATTCGTTGTCGGGCACTCTCTACGCTTGTTCGACACCGTCCGCTGGACGCGCAGACGCGTTTCCCTCCTCTCCGTTCCGGTCCCACCGCCCCTCCCCGGAACCGGCCAGCAGCCCTTCCTGCCCGTTTTGCGGTTTCAGCCAAACGAAAGAATGTGTGTTGTGTTATTTTTCCTTTTTTTGTATCTCTCTCTCTCTGTGTGCCTGTCCGTCCGTCTGTCTCTCTGGGCTCTGCCCCTCCTCTCTCCTCCATTTCCCGCTGTATGATGGCTTCTCGCGCCAACCGTCAGTTGTGTAGGGTGTAAGATGTGTGCGTGTGTTGTCCCTTCCTTCATCTGCCACGCCCAAACGGCTACATGCGTGCAACCTCCTCCTTTGCTTCGCTTCTCTGTGTTCGCGTGCGTTTCCACATGTTGATTTCTTCTTTATTACATTTTTTTTTTGTTGTTGGTTGGTTGATGGTGTCGACGCGTCGGTATGCGCACATGTGCATGTGCGCTTTCCGTGTAGGCGGTGGGATGCATGTCGGCCCCTTTATCTCTGCCTCTCCGGCCACCTGCGCGCCATCTGTGGTCTCTGGTGGACCTTTCTTCTCTCTTGTGTCCAATGCCTCCGTCACCTCCGTCTCTCTGCCCCGTCTCGCTCCTTTCTCGCTGACACCTTTCCTTTGTATCGCTTATTTATTTCCGTCCGTGTCGGCTCCTCTCGTGTCCTCTCTCTCGCTCTCCGTCACACAAAACAGCGCGTGCTTGCACATGACCTGGACGTGCGATACCGCCTCGGAAGAGTACATGCGCACCGGAAAGGGCTCGAAAAGAAAACATAAGCGATCACACAACGAGCAGACGAAAAAAAAGGACGCCCTGCCACACTTGCAGAATGGCAGTGAACATGCGCAACTGCATAGACACCTTGGGGTGATGTAGAAGAACGCGCCTGCTGCTCTCTTCCCCCCTCCCCCGAGATGCATGTGGGCACTTGGGTTGCGCGTGCGCTGCGACGCCTATCGCGCGCGCGGTCTCATGAGTGAGCGGCATCGTCTCCTCGTTCCTCTCCCCGTTGGAGGCGCTATGCGAAGCGAGCTCACAAACGCGTCATACGGCGGCGGAGAGGAGAGAGGGACGGGTATGCATCGCCACCGGTTATCAATCCTTCTTCTTCCCATGTGTAGCGTTGCCTCCATCGCCGCCTCTTCCATGTTTTCTTCACGGCTTCTCCTTCGCTATACTCCCTCGTCGTTGTATGCTTCTCACTGCTGCACCCCCTCTTCCGCTTCTCTCTCATGCACGCTGCACCGCATAACTCTGAATGGGCCGCATCTGCATTCTTCTGTGCCCCACACGCATACACATACGTGCACATGCACATATATGTGTGTGTGCACCTATATCGACACATGTACTTCCCCTCCCCCCACCCCCAACGGATGAGGTGACCTCAGTTGCCTTCTTGTAACATTAGCCACCCGTCGGTCTGCACCACGAAATCCCTCTCCCTCTCCTCTCTCTTGTTGTCTCTCGGGGCAGGCTTCACACACCACTCCTCCGTCTTTCGTTTCTGCTTCTTTCTTACCCATCGGAGACCCCTCTCTGTGCATCTCTTGTCTGCCCCCCCCCCTCTACCCCCGATGTGTGTTGGTGCCCTCTAGGAGGGAGAGAAAAAAAAACAACAACAGGCAAACCACATTAACATCAGAAAGCGCGCGACACGGCGCTGCTGCTGGACTGGGACATACAGCTACGCGGCATCTCCTCTTTCCTTCTCCTCCATAGGAGAGAAAGAGCAGCGAAGGAGGCGGAGGTCGGTGCTCGCCAGTCTACCGGCCACCCACACACCCCGCCCGTCTACTCAACAGTCAAGCGAGCCAACATTTTGGCGCAAGAGGGGTTGTCGCGAGGCCAGCAACGCACAAAAAAAAAGGGAAGGCTTCGGGGCCGTTCTCGTAGGAGGGAGGGTGCAGTGCCAGAGTACGCGCAAAAGAAACGAGAATGGGAGGGGCACCGAGTAGGGAGACGCTGGTGCGACACATCGTGCGTGACCCTCGCGTCCGGGGAAGCGCCGCTCCAATCGTCGGGCACTCCGCGTCTCCTGGCGCTAACAATGCCGGGGAGCCGCCGACTGACGTGCCGACGGCGACGTCGCAGCAGCCGGAAATTATACTGATCCCCCTCATCCCTGATTACTTCCCCAGCTCCGCCTCGCCGCTTTTCCAGCAGCTGCTGCACGTGCGGCGAGAAGCGAACGTAGCTTATTACTACCGGGATGCCCGAAGCATGGCGACGGAGCACACGGTGGTGCGAGATCAGATCGGCACCGACAAGGATATTTACAACTGGTACATGAGCCTCAGCGAGCAGCGGCTGCTGGAGACGGACAACGAGCTGATCGCTCTGAGTCGCGCAGGGCGAGTAGTGTCACCAGTGCCATGCGCCGTTGCCTTTGTGTACAAGGCAAGCGCCACCGCAGCCGTCGCTGCCGCAGGTGGTGCTGTGGCGTCCACCACCGACACACCATCTCTCGCTAGCAGCATTGGCGGAGGTAAGCAGAAGAACGGCAGAAACGGCAGGCTGCATCGGCATGGCAAGGTCAGCGGCGCCGGTGCGTTGAACGGGTACATGACGATCGAGAACACGGTGCGGTTGCCGCACTACAACCTGCGCGTGCGCATCTTCGGCTTTGTCGGCGATACGCGCTTTTGCCCGCCATCGATGCACCACAGCCAGGCCGCCAGGCTGCCCATGTGCCTCACGATTTTTCTGTCGAAGAGCGCGGGTGGCAACCACCGCGCGCAGGTGACTCTTCTCGCGGCACACACATACATAACACAGATGCAGGCCATCGGTATCCTGCGACCCCACGACGAAGCGCCGCATGTGGGCGGTGGAGTGGTGCAAGGTCTGGCGGCGCGGGCGGCCGTCAGAGCAAACGCGGCGGGGCGCGAGGCGGACCCTCTCGCGGCGCTGCGCCTCACTGCTGCTACCGGCGCTGGCAGTGCTGCAGCTGCCTACCGAGATCCGTACGCTGACCCATACGCTGCCGATCTTCCTGCCGCGGCCGATCCGTACGCGATCGCCGACGATGATCACAGTAGTGACGTTGAGGGGAAGCGCCACTTGCCACTGCATATGGCCAGCTTAGTCCCACGAGATGGGTTGAAGACGCACCTGGAAGGCCTGGGCACCATGATCACCTCCGCCGCCGCGGACGTCGCCAAGGAGACAGTGCTGCGCCGTCCCATCGAAATCGTCATGCACCGCGCCGATGTGCCGGCTCTGTGCTACCTGCGTGAGCTGCGCGCGCGCATGGGTCAGAGCTCCGCGTGCGCGACCCCCGCGATCAGCGAGAAGAAGAGTAAAGCGCCTACGCCGTTGTCTTGTGCGAAGCCGATCTCAACGGCACCGACGATGACGTCGTCGTCTCGCGGCGCCAGCAACGAGGGGGACTGCGGTGACGACATATGCGCGGCACCCGCGAACAGCAACGCGGGCTTACGGCAGTCCTGTGCCCCGAACGAGTCACGGGTGGCGAAGACGGATGCCAACTCTAGCATCAGCGCCGTTGCGACGCGCCCCGGAGGTGATGCTGCTGAGGTTGGCTCTGAGTCGCTGAGGTACCAAATCCGGACGGTGATTTGCGCAGATGAGCTGCGCGGCTCCGTGGCGGCGGATTCGATCGGCCGCGTCCTGTTGTGGGCATCGCGCTTCTACACCGGACACTTCGAGCAGCTTGTGGGGGGAGAGGCGGCGAAGCTGCGGCAGGAGCTCGCGCAGCGGAACCTGACAGAGAGCCCGCTTGATGGCACGCTCTTGCTGACCGACGAGGAGCCGCGGCCTCCGAGGGTGACCCCGAAGGTCGGCGACGTCTGGATCCCGTCAAACGAGGCCTACGTCGAAGCGCACTACACGGAACATGAAGGAGACGGGTGGGCCAAGGTGGCAGCGGGAACGGTGCTGCGGTACGTCACGTCTGCGTCCTCGGCTTCCTCGACACCGGCTCCAGACGCCTTCTGGCGCATCTCGCCCAACGAGTTTGCCGAGGACATTCTCTTGTCGCTCTGCCGGAAAGCGTGTCAGGCATCGCGGCGGGCACCACCGACGGACTCGCATTGGCTGCTGAGCGGCAAGACCGGCGTGCCGGAGGGGCTCGGCATGGGCCTCTTAATCTGGCGCGAGCTGTGTGCGGGGCAGGTGGTCTTTTACGGGACCACACCCGAGTTTCTCAAGAAGTGGATCCAGTCAGGGGCGGATGTGGAGCAGGCGTACCGCAACCACATCAAGCGATCGCACTCGAGCAAGGAGGCGACCTCCGCGGCAGAGGCGGAGCCTGGCGGCGCGACAGCCGCGAGGGATGACGACGCCGTAGCGGGAGCTCAGTCGCTGTCGATGACTGTTGCCGCCACCACTGCCGCCTCCAGTGGGTTACGCAGCTCCTATGAGGGCAACTTCCCATCGAACCCGTCTGGCGCGTCCGATGGGCCCGACAAGAGTGGCAGCAGTGACGGCAGACGCGACAAGGGGTCCGGCTCATCCTCGATGGAGCTATACAGCGCACACACCGGTTTTGTGTCGGCTTCGGTGCAGGCGAAAGCAATCTTGTCGCCAACGTCGCCCACGGAGAGTGGCAGTCACGCAGACGACGGTGCCAAGCCAAAGCGGGTCCGCACCGACGACCAGCCACGCACACCCTCGTCGTCCACGCCGCCTGTCGCGGTCGGCCGTCTCGCGCAGCCACACAACGTTTCTGACACCCCTCGCAAAAATGCTCGACAGGGGAGGGTTGTGCCTGCCCAGCAGCGCTTGCAGGTCGCCCTGCCGGTCGCGTCCAGCACCTCCATGACCTTGTGGACGCATTCAGCGAGCACTGTAGGAACGCCCAACTCGCACACGGGGGTGAGCCCCGCGTCGGCAAGCATGGGCAGCCACAGCAGCTCTGCAAGCCTCTCTTACCGCCAGCCGTCGCAGCGCAGGTCTCCGGCTGCTGCTACCACGACGTGCTGGATTGGTGTCCCCGAGTCGGCCCCGGCCGACAACGCCGATGTGCCCACTGTAAACGTGGTCGTGAGGCAGCGCCGCAGCGTGCGCGCGACGCCAAGTTGTTCTGCTACCGTCGGCACCACGCCTCTACGAGCCAGTCAAATGAGCGATAGCCCCCACCACTTCCACACATCGCGCGGCGTACCAAGCATGCCATCCGTCAGTACACAGACGAGCGTCGTCGGTGCGACTTCTGGGGCGTCTGCTGAGTACAGCGCGCAGGCAACAGGCTCTGCGGTGATTCAACCGTGCGGGTCGACACCGGTGCGCATCCCGGGCAGGTGGGGTTCCAGCGAGGATGGTACGCACCTGCAGGGTGGGCACTCGCCGGCGCCTGCCGAGCAAGGCAAATACCTGCGTGCCGAGGGAGAGCTGCTCCCGCACTCTTGCACGTCGAACAACACGACGGGGCTTGCCGATGCGCGGCGACCGCCACCGCAGCGCTCCGCTGCTGTGACCATTAGGCCTGGCTACGGTACCGGCAACATTGCCAGCACTCCGCAGCTGCCCGCAACGCCAGCCAAGTGGAACACGTCCAGCGCGGCACAGTCGTTTTCTATGCGTGGCACCTCCATTACCTTTGCAAGCGGCTCTGCGTCATCGGCGCACGCCCGTCACGCCTCCCTGCTGCACTCCATCCGGCACACCGAGCCGTGCCAGCCGGTGTCTTCAGCTCGCTCATCGTCGATGTCGACGGCGGAGCTGCTCTGGTCGAGTTTCTGCTCGAACGCCTCGCCGATGTATCGAAAGGGGTCGCTGCGTCCGCCGCAGCCGGATACGGTTGAGGGTGACGTTGGCCGTATGCACGCATTACAGCACACTCCGGTGCTACATTCTAGTGACGATCCAGTGCGCAGGGGCTGTGGCGCCGTCTCTCCTGCGGGCATGCCGGCTGTAGCGACAGCACTGATGGCCGGCACGCCGCGTCCTGGCGGCGAGGCGACGACAATGCCGTTCTCGGGCCACAGCAGCGCCGCGCACACGCCTCGTCAAGGCGATCTGGTGAACAGCGCGAAGAACTCCGTCGGCTCCGGCAAGTACCGCTGGGACTGGCGCGGCGTCTCTTGGCCGGCATAGCGACAAGGGTGACGCATCGATATAGAGGAGCGGGACAGCCGGACAGAGGCGTCCAAGAAGATTATAAGGGGAAGAGAGGAGGTGGGATTCGGTGCGTGTAAGGGGCTCAGGCTCACGCTCTCCTTTACCGTGATGCCAGAAATGCTACGACAGTGGCTTGAACTCAGCCCTCCGCTCCTTCTCTTTGCCATACGTGGCACGAGGGCTGCCGAGACAGCAGTGCATCTGATTCTCTGTACGCGCTCCTTCACACCTTTGTGGTGATGGTGGTGTGGTGGTCTCTCGTGTCTCTTTCCGTTTCCGTGGACATGAGAGCATCAGGAATGACGGAGGAATCGAGACGCTGAGCGTCTTGAGCGTGCGATGTGCCATCCGCCTCTTTTCGCGCTCTCTCTTGTCTATGTTTCGTGTTTTTTTTTTTCTGTACTCCCTTGGCCGCCCGTCTCCCTCCGTGCCCTATCTCAAAATTGTTTTGTTTCTTCGTGCTGTCTTGTGTGCCGCTTCAAAAAGGTGAGGCTCGCCGCTGCTTCTGCCGCCGCTATTGATGTGGTGGCGTTTCATTTTCCTGCGTGCTTTACTTGTAAAATGTGGCTGCTCTGTCTTTCTCTCGCGGATAGTGACGACTCATCTTTTCCGTTCCGTCTACGTGGGTGCACGGCTGCGCGTGCCGTTGTTTTCTATCGTATCTGCCTGTTCCCTTCATGTTCTCATCCCCTCTTTTCTGTGTGTGTGTGTGTCTTCGCCCCTTTCCCCAACCCCCCCCTCTCTCTCTCTCTCGCTGTTGTGCTTCCTCCTTCCTCTCCCTTTTGTTGTTTGTATTGGTTTGCTCGCTTGGGCCCCTCCCTCTCCCCTCTCTGTGCCTGTGTGTCTCTGCGTGTGTGTCTCTCTGTCTGTGTGTGTGCACGTGGCTTGTTCGCCTCGCCGAAGCCGTCGTTGCGACTCTATGAGTGCTCCCTCTCCTCGGGTGTTCTCCGCCTCTCCTCCCCGACCTCTGCCGGACCCCCTTTCGTTCATGTACCTTCTCAACCGCTCCTCCCACTGTTCCGTCGCGGCCGCGCTCAATCCCCTTCACCATTCCCACGCCGGCGAAACGATGACAGAGGGGGGGGGGAAGGGAGGGGAGGCGACGGACTTCTGTTCTGCGGCCGCAACGTGGGTGAGGGATGTGAAGGGAAAAGTGGTGTCACTTGCCATGAGGGCACCGTAACGTGTTGCCGTAGTTTCAGCTTCACGGTCGACGTCTTCCACCCAGCCTGTCGAGCCCTCGCTGACCTCACGTCTTCGAGAGGTGTGCCACGTCGCGAGAGAGAGAGGGGCCGATGAGTGGCGGCTGCACTTGATGCGGTACGCAAAGTGGCGACGAAGACGAGCACACAAAAAAATCGAGAACGTGCAGCAGGGAGGTGAGACGCACCTTCCATTCACCAAGCGGCGCTCATCAATCAACTCTGATCACCACCGCCGATCTCTCATCCCTTGTTCTCGCGGCTGTGACTGGTGCTTTTTTGTGTGCGTACACGTGCCCTGCGGCTGCCGCTGCCGTTGTCGGTCTGTTCGCTTTCTTTTATACTTACTATCTCCTTCCCCCCTAGCCGTCTGGGTTTTGATCGCGAAGCTGCAGAGGTGCACGCCGGTGGACGGGCGTGTGCACTCAGGTGCGCGTTGGATGAGTGTCTTTGTACTTTTCTCTTGTGTGACAGTGTGGCCTCATGTGCGTGTATGCCTGTGTTGAAGTGAGTGTGCGTGTCGTCCTCATGGCGGACGACGCGGAGGCGGCAGGAAACAGGATGCGCTACATCCTCGTGTTGCTTTACAGGCCGGCAATCCCAGTGCTAACGCGGATGTTGTGTGTGCGTGTTTTCTCTCTTGCCTTCCGTTTTGTTTGTTCTCTACGCGCTTCTCCCTTTTTGTTTTCTCTACCTTTTTTCGGTCATGTCTGTTTCTTCGACCACCTCCTTCGCTTTCTCTGAGCGCGCGTACTTGCGCGCCTCTGTGTCGTCACGCGTCTTGTGCGGGCTTGACTCTTCGCACATAGACTCTCCCCTCCCGCGCAATGGGATGCAAGGTGCCTCGAGCTACCTCTTCACCCTTTCCCTCACCTCAAAGAACAGCACAAAATGGTGGAAGGACATATCTGATCTCTCAGTGTGCGTGCGTGTGTGTCGACATTATCATTTTTTTGTTTGTTGTTCGATTCTCTTTGTCTCGGTGTTTTCGCCCCCCCCCCCTAACGCTACAACGGATGTGCGCGTGTGCACTGCTCTCTTCCTTTCTGTTCTCGTTTCGATGTCTTTACGGATGCAACGGCTCGCCCTTCCATCACACACACACACACACACACACACACAGCTTTTTTCTTAATGTTTTTTTGTTTGTTTGCCTTTCTGTGTTTCCATATTCTTCGCTCTCTCCTCTTTCACATGTACACGTGCGCGCTCGATGTTATAACAGCGCTTCTTCGTTTGCCGTGTTGGCATTGTCGTCGTCTTTTATGCTCCGCTGGTCTTTTGGGATGCCAAGCACGGCATTCTCCCTCTCACACACACACAATATATGTATATATATATATATTGTGTGTGTGCATGTGTGTGTGACTTGATTTTTACACTTGGGCAATTTGTGCGCGCGTGTATGTTTGTCGGCAGCACGGAGAGAGAAGGGGAGACAGAGGGAGGTGACATAGGATCTTCTTTGCTTCTCTTGTCTGTCGTTCAGCTGCTGCTCTTCCTTTCTCCTCACTACCGCTGCTGCACATTCGCCTCTGCGAGCACAAACAGCCAAGGAAAACACCAGTTTCGAGTGTCGAGCAGCGACGGCGTGCAGCGGTCAGTGACGTATATCTGTACGCGCGTCTTCCTCTCATCAAGCTGCACCCTTCTCTTCTCATACCCCCCCCCCCCACTTTCTCCACGCCTGACGCGCATTTTTTTCTCGCTTGACCTATTGATTTCTTCGTTCCGTCTCTGGTTCGCGTTGCCCAGCACGGCAGCTGACCTGCTCGGTCTCTACCACTACCACCGCCACCCGCTCTCTCCTGCAGCACGGCAAATAACACACACATGCATACCTATCTGCAGACCTGTCGAGGGAGAACAAACGAGGGCAGCAGTGTAGGCCATGTCTCCTCTTTTTCTCGCCATGGCCGTCGTAACAAGCTTCCTTCCCTATCTACATGCTTTCTTTCTTCCCACCCCTTCCCCTCTATTTCTCGCCCCACGCACTCGCACGCGCACTCGTCGATCGATGTCTCCTATCACACTTTTCTGATAGGCCACGCAGCTTTCATGCGCTATCAACTACCTTTTTCTTTCGTTTTTTCTCCTCCCTCCAAGTTCCTATATCTGTGTGCGTGTTCGTCGTTTCCTGTACCACTTTTGAATGGCGCTTGCATCTGCAGGACGGCTGCGTCGACGCTATCGGTCGGCGTCCTCTTCCATTCTCTCAGACCCCTCAACGTGCGATACCGTCTTCCTCTCTCGTCCGAGTATATGTCGTTTGTTTGTTGGCTTGCCTTTCGTAGATCTCTCGACGGGTTCACGCGTTCCTCATCCTTCCTTTGTGGCTTGCTTTAACTTACGACGTGCCTGCGAACACATGCGCATCTGCGCCGCATACTTACTCTCACGCATGAACCTCTTCTCTGTCGCTTCTCTTCTCCGGGCTCCGTGGCAACTCACGCTGCTTTGAAAGCGCAAAAACACACGTGCGCACACACAAGGAAAACGAAAAGGGGCGCCATACACCAACGCATGGATCCCTCCCACACATGCATGCGCACAAGCACGGACAACCAGAAACAGAAGGAAAAGGGAAACATCAGCAACAGCCGCCAAGTGGGGCCTTACTCGGCGATCGACACTCGGCTGTCCCCCTGCAGGGGAGGCAGTGAGTGGGTGGGGTGGGTATGGCTGGTGGCGGGCGTGTGTGTCAGCGTCCCTCGTGCGCGGTGCTCACAGCGCTGCGCCCCTCTTTTGTTCTCACAGGCACGTGCGTTGACGCTTTCATGCCCTTCCCAGCTCCCCCACAGCTCTTTTATAGTTGCCACCCGTCCGCGTTGCTGTGCCGACGCATGCATGCGCTGGTGTGTGTGTGTGTGTTTTGGCGTTTGCCTGGCGCCGCTTGTTCGCACCACCGCTCATCCTGTTTCGCTTTCTCTCCCCTCTCCTTCTTTTTGATCTACGGCGGACCGCTAATAATCACTCAGATTTCATTCGTGTTCTCCGTCGGTGCACCACGTTGCACTCAAGGGGTGTGGGCGGGGTGAGGGACGGGTGCATTGTCTTATCCGAACTCCGCGGCGTTCATCGTCACCGTCGTACAGGAACACCGACATACGCGTGCACTCAAACTAACACTTTAGCAGCACAGCGGGAAAAGCAAAACGAAGAAGAAGCTGACATGTCGTCCAGCGACAGCCTTGCCCAAGCGCGTGCACCGGCGGGCGCGACGGCGGCGGATGAGGCAGCAGCCATCACTGCCAGCTACGCAAGAGGGCATTTCACCACTTACTACGTTGACTGCGCAAAGCTGCCAAGCGGTGGGACGGCTAGCATGAGTGCAGCACCGGGCAGCCCTGCCGCTAACAGAGCAGACCTGCGCGGTGCCCAAACAGGTTCTATACTAACTCTTGGGGACTTCAGCGTGCTTCCGCATCCCGGGTACGCCGGCCGCAGAGGCAAGACCCTCAACAAGCCGCTGTTCCTCCATCAACTCAAGTCTTGAGCGGCAAAGCGAGCTCTTTGCTGACGGGACAGTGATGGCGGACTAACCGAGGGAGTGAGAGAAAGAGATGCCTTCGCGATCACAGTGCCGCGTGCGAGCGAGCGGGCATGGTGGTGGTGGTGGTGGTGGTGGTGTGGGGGGGGGCTTCTTTTCATTGCTGCGCGTGCGTGCCTGGTTACTTTTTGGCCCTTCTCTTCCTCTTTTTGTGTGTGTATGTGTGTGCGCGCCTCTCTCTTGCCCCTCCTCCCTCCTCGACCTCGCGCAACGGAATGCAGACCTCAGTCTCGCCTCACAGAAATGGGCAAAACCAATAGACGGCACGGGGGCTGTCTTTGCGCTGCAGCAACAGGCATCGTGTGCGCTTGCCCCACACCCCCTCTGCCTCCGCAGCGTGACTGAGGTTAATCTTATCTGCGGCCTCTGCGGCACGGCCACAGGCGCATTCCCGCACGAGCCCCTCCCGCCCACGACCCGCCATCACCTCCCCTCTTCGCTCTGCTCCACCGATCATGCATGCGTCACCGCTTCCCGTTCGCTATCTCCCTCTTTCTTTCACCACCACGACACTTATGCATCGCCACATGTTAGAGGTTGCACCGTGTGTTCTCGCTGGTGCACAGGCACGCACACAAGCTGATTTCTTTTCCTGCTGCAGTGACGGCGCAAAGCTGCGCGACGTGAGGAGAGGAGCACACCGCAACAACGGAGGGCCGTGTTTCTACGGCAGCCCTGCAACCTTCCAATCCATATGCACATCTCCAATACCACGTTTCTGGAAATGACCTCTTCAGCTTCGTCAGCCATGGTCGAGATCACGGTGCAGGACCCCGCGACTCATCACGAGCGCGCGTTTCTCTGCGCCCTGGGCCCACTCCGCACGCACATGCGCTACTTTGAGCCTCTTATCCAACGCCAAATAAACGAGGCCAAGGTGTCGCCGCCGCCCGAATCGTCCTCCTCGCTTGCAGTGGCCTTCACCCTCCGTGCACGGTGCGACCACGCCACGTTTCAGTGGCTGATGAACTGGATTAGCGGCAAAGCGCCGCAAATCACAAACAGCAACGTTGTAAGCATCTGCCTCTCCTCGAGTTTCCTGCAGATGCAGGAGCTGTCGGACAACGCGCTCATGTACCTCAGCGCGCACTTGAAGGAGATTGTGCCGTCCAGCTTCGACTTGACGAACCTGCCAACACACCTGGTTCTGCGGTTGAGTCACATGGTGCGTGACATCGACCTGGCTGCCGCACTGCTCCGCCTGCACGAGGAGCGGAGCGCGAACCACCCGAACCGCGCCTTTGTCGCGTCGCTGCTGCAACACTATGTGTGCCACAAAGTGGGTGTGGCTGATGGTGCAGAAGTGTCTTTGCAAACCGACGCGGCGGCGACAGCCAGCAGCGACACCAACGGAGGCGCATGGTCCCCAGCCGGGTTGCCAGCGACGCACAGTGGCCAGCTGACTCTTCCTCCCACCTGTGGCTTGCGCTGGTGCTGCCTGTGTGCAACCTTGTTTGATGAAGGTGAGCTTGATCGGCTCGGCCGCACCTCTCAGCTCTCTGGCCCCGAGTGTCCAGCACAATCGGGACCGGCAAGCCACACCGGTGGCAGAGCTCATCACGCATCGATCGCGGGTCGAGGGTGGCGCGTTGGCCCACGTGGCGAGGTCTTCGCTACCCACGCTGCAGCACGGCACACAACGCCGGTCATTCTCGAGGCGCCACCAGCACTCAAGGGTAGTGAAGTCTCTGCGCCGACGTTGGCTGCAGAGGCCGCGCCACCGCTCACAGCAGAGTTGGAGCGGTGGGCGTGGCGCATCATCGGTGCGATCCGGTACGCGGGCTGTCGACGTTGCTTCCACCTCGTGAGCCTCCTCGACGTATCAAAGCATTGGTGCTCGGAGCTGCCGAGGAAGTTCTCGTCTCCGGACAACGTGGCTGAAGACTTCAAACACCTAATCCGCTGGTTCGACTACTGCGCAGAGCACAACGTGTACGAGCGCGAGGGCGGTCTAACGCCCATGCGATACAGCGGGCCGGCTCACGCACTCGCCGAGGAGGTTGTGGAGGTGCCTACCTTTGGCTCAAAGCCAGAGTCTGTCTCACGAGGCGCATCCGCAACCGCGGCGGAGAGCCACAACGGCGTGAGGGCAGCAGGGCTGGAAGGCACTGGGGCCGTGGCGGTGCGCAGCGCTGGCGGCAACTCCTTCACCGCTCTCGCGTCGCCACACTCGACCGACATTTGCCTCTGGGCCACCATGCCCTTCTACGTGAAGGAGGTCATGAGCGAGAATGTTGTTGACATCGACATTCTCAACTACGTGGAGCGGCAGCACCGCTTCGGGAGCGAGGCGCAGCAGCGCAGGGCTTCTGCGGCGCAGAACTACTCGGTGATGCGTCTGTCTATCTCGCCCGTTGTTACGGGGACCGCAAGAGGCCACGCTGGTGGTCAGCTGGTCTCGTCGTCGTCCTCGCCGCGTCCGCTGTCGAGCATTGGTGGCACGAGTGGCGGTGGCGCTGCGAGCCGCTTCAAGGGCAACAGCAGCGGCGGTGCTCGTGGCGGTCGACCGCGCGCCGACCCTCACACATCGCCATACGGGTCGCTGTCGTCGATACACCGCTGATGGACGTCGCTTCTGCGCTGCTTGCCTTGGCTTCCAGTTTTCTGAGCCTTTTTCTTTTTGCTTTTTCTGTCGGGGGTGGGGGGGCTTGACATGGTCACCTTATTGCTGTGGCCCCCCTCCACTCTGGGGCCTTGCGGATCTCCCCCTTTCTCTGTGAAGCGGCGAGTCACACAGCGCTGTGGAAATGGCGTATGTCTCTGTTGTCTGAGCATCTGCGTGCGTGCGATTCTCAGCGCATCCCATGTGATGTGCAGCGAAGGTCGTCGTATGTCTGTGTGTGTGGGGGTGTGGGTGGGTGGGGGCCGCGCGCGATCGGATGCGCGCATCGTGCGGAGGTCCCCAGACGGGCGATTCCGTATTGACTGAGCCGTCGCCGGCTGGCAGGCTTCGCCCTTTTGGCCGTTGTCGTCTTCCTACAAAAGGGCATGGACAGTGTCGTTGACGTATGACGGGAGTGACAACTCGCCTCCGAGGCAGACCAGCGCACCCTGACTCATCCAGAGATCGATATGGAGGCTGCGGACCGCGCCATCGACTCTCTTTCTGTGTCTCGCACAACGACTACTTAATCACTCACTTGTACGGTGGCTGGCTCACCATGAGGAGAGACCCACCGGGGGTGACAACATGAACATCAAGGAGAGAGAAACAAAGGCAAAAGGCGACGGCGACGACCACAGCAACCAACGACGCCCCTCTCGTGTGCTGAGGCGCACTTCTTTTATGCGTGCTGTTCGCGTGTTCTTCTAAGGGGGGAGGGTGGAGGCTTTGCAGTGCTACCGCCAGATGCGTTACGCTTCCTGTCTTCGACTGCTGTGTCTCCAGGGCCGTGCTCCCGCCATCGTCCCGTGGATAGAGAACAAGGATGCTACTTGAGCGAGCGCAGCTATTGACCATTGCCTCTCCCCATTCTTTCACCGTATTCTGTGCTCCCATGCTGTCTGCTCCTACAGCTGCTGCCTCTCTTACCCCCAACTACTTTCTCTCTCTTCGCTCGGCGTTTCCTTGCGCTGCCCTTCCCCCGCTGCACGTTCGCCTCTGCCTGCCTTCCTACAGCTCACTCCGCGTGTTGCAGTGCCTGTATTCGAGTACATGTCGTACTCTGGCGCATCTGCTCTGCACTGGATATCTGTATCGCACTCAGCAACGCGCGTGGCGGTTGCACCTTGAACACACGCAAAAGAACAAGGCCGCTATGCATCTACACCCACACGAGAGAAGGCGCCGACAGACACCCACGCACACAAACATTTGTGGACACACAGTGCCCAGACGCAACCTCAGAGAGAGAGAGAGAGAGGGACTGAGGGCGGCGACTAAGTATGCGCTTCCTGCGTACCCGCCGACAGCGCAGCGGCATCTTCTTACCCGCTCCCGCTACTCGTCGGCATCTGCACAGCGGCGATGCTGCACTGAGCCCAATCGACACCGGAGTGCACTGCACACATGCACCATGTGACGCTCCAGTCGTCAATACCGCATTGACCACTTCAAGCACCGCAGCCACCGCTTCAGGCGTTGAATGGTGGCGGGAGTGGCCCAGCAGCGAGAGGCTGGAGAGGATCGATACGCTAATGTACCTGCTGGGCCGCTATCCACGCACGCCAGCCGGGGCTGCCTCCTCAGCCTCTGTGAAAGCGCCCAGCGCCACTACCTCTGCCCCCACGTCATCCTCGCGGCCAGCACCGAGGACGCCGGGGTTATCATCATCATCCCCAGTTCCGAAGCAGCGGCTGACTAAAGGACAGAAACTGAGCGCCCTCAACATGCACGCTGTTTCGACAAGAGCAGTGCTTGCCACTGCGCCGGCCGCACCGTCTTCTTCGTCGCTTCAACAGCAGCACTCTATGAAGCCTGATGGAGCAGGCTACCAGGACGGGTCTGTCGCCGTCGCGCCACCGTCTGCTGCGGCTTCCGTCCCGGCACGTAGCTTCCTGGGCCCGTCGTCAGCGGGCATACCAGCCACCGGCGCTGCGCCCTTCACGCAGCTCGCTGTTGTGGAGGAGCGTGCGCGGAGGTGGCTGCAGCGCGATTGCCATGCCAAGCGTCAACTGCAGCGAGTACTGACCGCCGAAGACCAGGCATGGCAGGCGCTTCTTCAGCACCCGCCGGCCCTCTACGCGGACGAGGCGGTGGTCGCCAGTAGGTTTGGCATGGGCGGCTTCGTCACTCCACACACGCAGGGCTTTAACGGGCTGTTCCGGCAGCAGTGGCAGGACTTCCACGTGACGGAGATGGTGGCGGTCGAGGACGACTCATCAGAGAAAACGTGCGGAGAGGCGGCACCGGTGGTCGCGGACAAGGATGGTGCCCGTCAAGCGGTGAGGCGCTTGGGGAGCTGTGGCGGCCGCCCACTATCTCGCGATTTTAAGTTCAGCACACCACCGCTGCCGTCGCTGCTCATCAAACAGGAGGGGGATGCGGGCGTGGCGGGGAGACGCGAAGACCGGAGGACCGCGGGCTGCTGTCGCGAGGAGGCGCCCGATGCAGCCGCGCAAGCTGCGCAGGCCAGTCCCGCGGAGACGTCATTCTTTCAGGTCGACGTGCGTGCGCGGCTCCAGCAGCTGCAGGAAGAGACTGTGGCGGCGAAGGATCGGGAGGCGGCCGCCGAGGCGCTTCGACGTGAAGAGAACCGCCATTGGCGACGGCTGCCGCCTGCGGGTGCACCTGGATTCACTGGCGGTGAAGCTGATGCAGACGTTATGCCAAGCAGCGGCGCGTCACACGACTCTTCGTTGTGTGGGCGCACGAGTGGATTGTGCGATGACGGCGCCAGCACCGGTGCAGCGCCGTCCGCGTTTGAGTCAGAGCGGCCGCAGTGCGTCTCCGGCACATGCGCGAAAAGCGAGAGGGATGTGCTCGACCGCAGCACGGACGGAGAGCGATGTCATTACCTACAGTGTACCCTTCACAAGCAGCGCATGGCCCACGGCAATGCACTGGCTCACATCGCCCAGATCCTGCGCATCCACCCGCGCAGCATCAGCGTTGCCGGCATCAAGGACTACATTGGTGATACAGTGCAGCGGGTGCGACTAGAAAACGTTTCGCCTGCGGCCGCCCTCGAGGCGAACCGGCGCTTCCGGCGCAAAGGCCTGCGTATGAAGTTGTCTGACTTCTCCTACGAGACGCGGCCGCTGATGCCAGGCGACCTGTTCGGCAACCACTTCCGCATTGTGCTACGCGACGTGTCGGTACCACGCGCTGTATTGGCGGATGCCATCGCGGCCTTTGGCGAGAACGGCTTCCCCAACTACTATGGCTGTCAGCGGTTTTCGTGGTTTGGTGGCAAGCAGGACGCGGCGTTCGCGCTGCTGCGCCACAACTGGCTGGCCTTCGCTTTCCTCTTTCTGAACTACACGGGCAAGGACCGCTCGTTGCGGGAGTTGCTGCAGCGACCAAAGAAGTACCCGCACCCGACCCAGGACGAGTACCGCCGCCGCGTCGTGCGCCGCCTGCGCCACATCGCGGTCGAGCCGACTGACCTCGACGTTGCGCCGTTCCTGTCTTGCCCGCCGCTGAGCGCTGTCCTCACGCATGCCGACGGTAGGCCGTTTAACAAGGTGGAGGAGCTGATCTGCACACAGTTGCGCGACGCCTACTTTGATTTGCATGTGCAGAGCCGCAGGCTGACGGCGCAGCGGCTGTCGAGCTTTCTCTGGAACCAAGCGCTGACCCTCCGTCTGCACCACGTGGGTGGTGCTCGAGTGCTGGACGGCGACATGGTGGCCCCTGCCGCCATTCGGCAGCTGTCCACCAGTGTCGAGGATCGCCGAGACTGGTTTCACACCTTTGGTGACCGCGTCACTGCAGAGAACCGGCATCGCTACACTATTGAGGACGTTGTGCACCCGGGCTTCTCCTTCGACGGCATTGCACTGCCGCAGAACATTGTAGGCGCCTACTACCAGCAAATATGCGACAAGTACGGCCTTGACTGGATGGCGCAGCACTCCAGGAGTGGCCTGAAGGACTTTCGCGAGCCGCCACGACCGATCATTCGCAAACCGCTGGACCTGTCGTACGAGTACAACGAAGCCGCGTGCGTGCTAACGCTGCGCTTCGCGCTGGAGCGAGGCTGCTACGCGAACGTCGCGCTCTCCGAGCTGATGAAGTCGGCGCGGTGCCTCGGCGCAGAGACGGTGACAGTGCTGCCGCTGCCAGAGGCTCTGTGGAACGGCCTGGGCGAGGTGGACCCTGGCTATGTTACAACGCTGCAGGATATCTACGAGGGCTATGAGGACGGCGTGGGCTTCGTGAACGACGAGGCGCGGGTGGAAGTCGCCAGTGGGTCAGAGACGAAGGTATGGGAGCACCAAGGGCTGCTGTTCATCCCGGAGGCGCAGGACCCCTTCCGCAAGGCGCACCGCTGGGGTAGTCAGCACCTCCTGCGCAACTCCGAGCGCCGCGAGCGGGAGGCGGAGGACATGAAGCGGCTCTTGTTCGACAGTTCACTCGCCACGCAGCTGAAGGAGGGCGAGGTGGACACCTATGCTGGCCACATTGTACCGCTGCCTCCCAACGCATCGGCGAAGCGGGTCTACGCGAAGGTGATGCGGCGCAAGCGGCGCTACGCTGGGTCGCCGCGGATGGTGCCGCGCATGCGACGGTCAACAACACCCACGTCGCACCGCACCGGCAGCTCGGGATCGACCAAGTCGCTGCCGTCTTTCCAGTCGCTCGACAAGAGCTCGTGGAACTTCACATGGTAGCCCAGCGTGCGGCGGACAAGTACAGAATTGACAGACAGGGCCACAATCATGCGCTGGGTGTAGCGTCGAAGTTGCGCGCATGCTCAACCTCGCCGTTCTTCGTCGCTTGCCCGCAGCATCCACTTCCAATTTTTTTTTTCGCGACGCCGATCATTCTATTGCTTCCTTCGCTTTTCTCTCACAGACCCGTTCACGGAGGTGTGCACTGGTGAAGCGCGTGTGGACTCCGCCCACAACGGTAGCGAACCAAGACGACCAACGAGCGACGCCTTCATCGGCTTTTTCTTCCCGTGGCTGCCTTCTCTCTCGCTCTCCCCACATCTGCATGCGTGTGTATGTGTGTGCGTGGGTGCTGCCATACTGGCGTGCTCCCCAGACAACCAGGTTGCACGGTGACCCCTTTGTTGCATTGGCGGAGCGGTATATTACTCTGCCGCTGCTCCTGCTCTCTCTCTCTCTGATTGCTTGGTCCACTATCCCTCTTCCATCACCTCTCCGCAACCCGTCTCCACTTCCATTGTCTGCACCACTGCTATATATATATGTGTGTGCATGTGCGTCTATTTGTCTTTAATCAACAACCATCACATACGCGTTTTCACTCTTTCCCGTGTGGCGCACGGACTGCGCCTGCCCCGCTGCACGACTGCACCACTCTACCCTACCCTACCCTACACTACACTTCTCCCTCTCGTACTCCACACCGCATTCCTTTTCCTGTGGCGCATAGCAGCCCGCTTCCTTATGTCACCCACCTCCTCTGTGTGCCGCCTCTCTTCTCTCGTCTCGTCTGTGTGTGTGTGTGTGCAGAGGGTGCCGTCGCACTTCTTCGCTGCCACCGCTGTTCCTTTCCTTTTTCTTTATTCGCCGGGAGCGCGCGATGCAGGACATGTACGCCCCCAAGTACAATGGGAAGTCACCGCAGCAGTGGGAGCGTGGTAGTGCGGCGTCGCCGGCACCGATGAGCACGCCTGCACAGCCGTATCGCACGCCCAAGGATGACGCCCCGGAACACGACCCACTGCTGTGGAGTAACACAGACACCTCCTACATCGCTACACTGGAAACACACGCCATGAAGTACCAGCCTCCCTCCACGTCACAGCAAGTCGGGCTGCAGCGGCGAGGGACAGCGGCGTCTAAGCCGCCACTCAAGGTTTTTCTGTCCTCCTCGTGGAGGGCTACGCCGCAGGAGGGTGCCGCGACGCAGCACCCCAAGTTCCACTCTGTGTATCACTGTGGCCCCACCACGTGGCCTGGCCGCCTGCTCCGGTTTTTCGCACCACAGCTCTATGCGCGGTGGCAGGGTAACGTGAGCGCGGCTGATGTGCGCCAGCTTTCTACCAAGGAGCTCATCAGCCTAATGCAGCTCGCCTTGTCTGCTGGTGAGGTGGATCAGTCAGCGATGCTGGCACGGGAGCTGTCGCGCCGGAAGCTGGCTCTGCAGATGAAATTGCCCCCCCAGCAAGCCGTTGCACCCGGTGCCGAGGCGATGATACACGGAAGCCCGTCTCCGCCCAACCCTGACTCATCTCCGACGTGCCCTACACCACATCCACTGGCGAGTGCACGTGGGTGCTTCAACGGCGGCGGCGCTGGTCTGCCTACGGTCTACTCGAGTGGCACGCACGGTCCGTCGCCTGGCGCTGCCTCGTGGCAGCGTGATCAGAGTACCGCCGACTTCGACTCGGACCGCTTCGCGAATCGAGCTGGCCTCAGCAGCTTTAACATGTCGTCTGCCTGGGCGAGCGACCTGCCGCCTGAGCCCTTCGAGTATGCCTCTTCCCCGGCCCTCGCAAACGGAGTTGGGGCGCGGCGAAGCGCCCTCGACGAGCCGGGCAGCAGCGGCTCCTGGACACGAAGCACACAGTGGCGCTAGCGCTTTCCTCGTGCAGCGAGGTCTACAGGCGCCCTCCGAAGAGTGGCGCAGGCAAAACAGATGCGTCAGTCGTGTCAGCTTCCTCCCTTCCGAGGGGAGGACACGGCCTGAAGGAAAGACACTTCTGCATGCGCGCACATAGGAGAAGTAACGTTGATGCGCACACTCTCTTGTAAGTGTACACGGGGAGAGAGCCACACACACACACACACACACACAGAGAGGGAGAGGGAGATGAGAAGAGCACGCGTCTGGAGGCGGCGCAGCAAGTCGCGTGCTGCTGCCCCTTACACCTTTGTTTCCCTCGGTGCTCTCGCCCTTTACTTTCTCTCGTCTAGCACTGATCGTGTGCTGTGCTTCACTGCATAGACACACCTAAAAGCGCCACCTTCGCTCTCTCTGCCTCTCTTGTCGTCCTTGCGTCTTCGTGAGTGTGTGCGGACGTGCCTGTCGGCTTGTCGCAATCAGCCTTCATCTCATTGTGCATGTGCCACACTCTCGCATGCGTACGCGCGTGTTGGTCGCGGCAACTCTATCCCGTCGTCTCTTCTGCCTTCAAGTGCGCCTTCTCCAAAGCCTCTCCTCTTCTCCTCCTCTTACCCGTATTCATCATTCTTCATCGGCTTCTTTTTCGTTCTGTGTGCCTCACGGTGCTCCCGCGCTCCTCTATTCGCCGCCGCTGCCGCTGCCATCTTTTGACCATCCGGCGCGCGCGGCTCACCAGTTCAGAGCCCAGACCACAGAAGGTAAAGCGCGCGTGCAAGGAGAGAAAGGAGGAGGGAACGTTGTGCCGCGACGCCTGTTATTCGTCTCGGTTGCATGTGTGCGCTTCTCCCGTTGCCGTGAGCGTACTCGGTGCGGGGATTTTCTCCATCTCCTCCGCGTATTCGCACCGATCTAGATACGCTTACCTGCACCCGCTCCATCGGGTCCACCTCTATCCGTCTCTCCCCGCCGCACCGAGCGCAGAGCAGCGAAGCGGTGAGAAGAGGGGGGGGGGTTGCGGCGGAGCGAGGAAGAAAAGGGAGAGGGCATGGGCAGATCGGCCTCGTGACTACTTACTGTGTTGCTTGAGCTCATTACAGACAGACGCGCACACACACACACACATACACACACACACACCCGCTCGCGTACATATGCCAGATCGGCTCAAGGGCATTCTCTTGCATCGAGAGTGCGAAGATGAGCTGGAGCATCAGCAGGCGCGCCAGCATTCTTCAGGCACTTCAATGCACAGTGCAACGCCGCTTGCGACGGCGGTTGAAAAGTGTAGCGACACCGTCCAAGTCGCCACAGACGATTCGCTCCCACCTGCGGTTGTGCTCGCCTCGGGAGCTTCCAGGAGCTCTGCCAGCACCACCAGCATTAAGCAGAGCACGGGCGCTTTAACTTACTCAGTGGCTACGCCACTGAATCAGGCCCGCTTGGGCCACCTGACTCATGCTGGCAGTACCGCGGTGCACACCTGCTCTAGTAAGCACCACTATCGAACACGACTGCCAAGGCTGCGATCGACGGCGGCAGTGAGCGTAAACGCCGAATCGTCGCTCTCAAAGACAGCTGCGGCGGTTTCGGCAGATGCGCAGCGGTCCAACCCAACGGCTACGCCGGCGCCAACCATGCCCGAGGGAACCAGCGCATCGCCCCTGGCAGCATCTCCCTTGACCTCCTCTTCCGCTGCCTTGCCGCCGCCGTCGTCGCTGCCTCTCGCGGATTCCGCGACGCTGGCGCTGCCGTTCACGCCGTACCCTGTGCAACAGGAGATGATCCGCATGATCGCCGACGTTCTCCACTCCGCTAGCCCGCACGTCGTGCCGGTGGCTGTCGTGGAGGTACCGACAGGGTGTGGTAAGACTATGGCGCTGCTATCCAGCGTTCTGCGGTACCAGCAGGAGCTAAAGCGCAAGAGCCCCAAAGAACTTGATGCATATCTGCGTCAGCGGCGGCCGTCAGGGGAGAAGCGAAAGGCGCCCCCGAAAGGACGTCGGGGTCAGCGAGGTCCACAGCAGCGCGGTGCCGCACGTCTTGCACCAGTCGCGGGCGGCGACATCGATGCCAACGAGGGGGACACGGACGACGAGTGCACGGACGGCTGGTCGGTTCCACCATCGTTCTTCAAGCATTTTCGGGTTAACTCACAGCGGAAAATCCGTGCGGAGCTGGACGTGGCCGGATCGCAAGAGCTGCGCCGTCGCTTCCTGCCGCCGCCCTGCACAGTTTACTACGTCACGCGCACGCACGCGCAGCTTCGGCAGGCGGTGCGTGAGCTGCGCCGGCTGCATGGTGCGACAAGTGCTATTCGCATGAACATCCTCGGCAGCCGAGAGCGCTACTGCATCCACCCCAAGGTGATGGCGTCCAAGGCGAACCACACGTTGCCTGTACAGGGCAACAACCTGGGCGAGGTTTGTGACAAGCTCGTGTCTCTGGGGCTCTGCGAGATGGTGGACAAGTACGACGAGCTCTCGTGTAGCGCCATTACGGGGCCGGTCGGACATCAGCGTGGCCAGATATGGGACATGGAGGATCTCGTGCTGGAGGGAACCTCGCGCCACATGTGCCCCTACTACGCCGCTCGCGACCTGGTCTTCTACGCCGATGTCAACTTCTGCACCTACCCGTACCTGCTGGACCCGCTCATTCGCCACGAGACGAAGATGGAGGCAGCCCTGAAAAACAACGCAGTTGTCGTCTTCGACGAGGCGCACAACGTCGCGGCGGTGTGCCAGGACGCGCTTTCGCTGGAGTGCCCACGAGCCGTGCTGGCTCTCATCCTGTCAGAGCTCGAGCCCCTCGTGTCGAACCAAGTGCCCCTGGCACGCCAACCATTGAGTGCGGCCTCTTCCACCGCGGGCGTGGCGCAAGATGACTTTGCCGCCATGCAATATCCACGAGAGCTGCACCTCGGTGCCTTCACCTTGGTGGAGATCTTCTCCTTTCTGTGCACCCTCTTCCAGTCTCTCAGCGTCTTCTTCGACGTCGCGATGGAGGCGGCGGACGATCGTGAACGGCGAGGTAAAAAGCGCCACCGCGGCGACGAGAAAGGTGAGGGCGACGAACACAACGGCAGGGACTGCGGGGCCGCCTACATGCAGGGCACTCAGCTCGAGCACCACCTGCGGCGCGATATGGAGGCCCACGTCGCGGCATATCGGCAGCGCACGGCGGCGCAGCGGCATTTTGCAGCGCCGGCCCCAGCGCTCGCGTCGCTGGAGCTCTTCCAGCGCGCCTACGGCGTCATCATGGCTCTCGGTGTCACATTCAATCCGTTTCTCTTCTCTGTTTTCGGCCTCTCGACGCTGAAGCGGTGGCTCCTGCTGCTCCGTTTTCTGCTTCAGAAGCCGCAGTCCTTCGCTGTTGCGGTGCGGTCGGCGCCGCCTTGGGATGGACTTGCCCAGAGCGGCAGCGACACTGAGCGTTCGCTCTTTGGCGCGCGCTCTGCTGCTGCAGCCGTTGCCGAAGCGCATCCGGCGGCGGGTGGTGACAGTGGTGCGGCGCGTACCCATGCGGTCGTTGCGCAGTGGACGATCGACCTGCGGTGCCTCGACGGAAGCCTTGCCTTCTCGTACCTCCTCAAGACGGTGCACCGTGTCGTGCTGGCCTCCGGCACGCTCTCCCCCTTCCCCCAGCTGGCTCGTGACTTGGGCGTGGAGGCCTCCCTGTGGCGCACGTTGGAGGGCCTGCACGTGGTGCCTCCAACTCAATACAGCCTAACTGCGCTGACCGCTCTGCCTGTGTCGTCGTCATCGACACATGATGGGACGACGACGCAGCCGCTGCTGTTGCCACTGCGTTGTACGCACGCCTCTCTCTCGAACCCAGTCTTCCTCAAGACGGTGGCACGCGCCGTGGTTCAGCTAACACAGACATTGCGTGAGAGCAGCGGCGGCGGGGTGCTGCTCTTTGTGCCTAACTACGCCGTTCTAACGGCATTGGCGAAGCTGACGCGCGAGGTACTGCTTGTGGCGCAGCGGGAGCAGCAACATCAATCGCCGCACGCCGCAGCGCCGACCCAACTGTTTCTGGAGCCGCGCAAGGCCGAGGCGCTGACGGAGGTTCTCTGCCAGTTCCAGAACTGCACGCAGGCGCCTCGCTGCGGCACTGCGCTCTTGTTCTCTGTGTACCGCGGCAAGGTGAGCGAAGGACTCGACTTTACGGACGACATGGCGCGCCTGGTGCTCTGCCTTGGGCTGCCGCTGCAGCCATTGAAGTCGTGGAAGGTCATCGCGCAGCGCGCCTACAGCGGCTCGGATTGGTATACAACGGATGCTGTGCGCGCCGTAAATCAAGCTCTGGGTCGTTGCCTGCGCCACACGAAGGACTACGGCGCTGTAGTGCTGCTGGACGAGCGGTACGCGCAGCCAGAATACCAGGAACGACTGTCGAAGTGGTGCCGTGCAACACTGCAGACAGAGTCGTCGTTGCCGCAACTCTGCGCGGGGCTGCGGACGTCGTTTACGCAATGGCGTCGGGCGTTCGGTGCACTTGCCATGAGCACCTCCCCGTTGCCGACTCCCTCCGCGGCAGCGGATCGTGCGGTGCCCTGGGACGACATTGGAGGGGTGGCCCACCAGGATGCGGCGAGTTTAGCACGAACTCGGCTGGGCACGGAGCAGCTTCCTTTTACACGGGTGCTGCGTGCGCCATCAGCGGCGTGGTGGCCTCATCGCACTGTTGGCCCTGCATTGGACGCCACCGCGAGTGATTCGTCGCCTCAGAGGAGTGGTGCGGCTCGGCTGGCTCGTACGGTTCCCGGCGCTGGCGCTGGTGCTCGGCAAAGTGCCACAGCCGGCGCTGGCCTGCCTCACTCGCCTCTCGCCTGCACTGCTGTGAAGTTGCTGTACGAAACCGCCGCCGCCACTGGCGATGTCTCGCGGCAGGTCTTGCAGGATGCCATTCAATCTCTGACGAAGAACTTCTTTGACAGCAGCGGCAGTGGGGAGGAGGAGGAGGAGGGGGAGGATGCTTTTGAATGAGGAGCGTGATCAGGACTTGGCCTGTCGCTCTCCACTGCCCCCCCCCTCCCCCCATCCCCATCCCTAGCCCCCAACGAGGTCGGGAAAAGAAAGCATACGACCATCGGTGCCGTCTTCTGAAGTGCTGCCTCTGCTTCAACTTTGCTTCCTGATCCGCCAACCCCCCGCGCCCCTCTCCCCCTCCCGCCGTACACCCTTTTCCCAGGTCAGCCGCAGGGGAACGCGCGCAAAGGAACCGAGTGGCCTGGATGCGGACCAAGACCTTCTGGCGTCTTGACGTGCCGTCGAAACGGTCCATGGACGTGCCGCCAACCGTGTGCGCGGCCCTTGTGGGCAGCACATGGCAGGGGATCTCCTCTCTGCACTGCATTGCTTTGAGCTGCCGTTTTTTTTTTGTTTGTGCTCTACGCCTTCTCTCTTCTCTCTCTCGCTGTTGCGCCTTTCGCATGATTTTCTGTGGTGTTGGTGCGCGGGGTGTCTGCGCTTCCTGATGCGCGCTCGGACCCTTGGCCATTGGTTGTTATCAATCTGTTCAAAGTCTAAAAGAGTGTCTGCCACGTTACTGGCTTGCCCCCTTCGGGTAGACACACCCACACAGTGAGTCTGCATTGTCCAGATGGAGTCACTACAGATGCGGTGGGTGGAGTGCCCTCTGCTGGACGCTGCTAATCTCGTTCTTCACCCGCCATCCAGCAGCGAAGACGATGACGATGATGACCCTATCGACCTTCTGAACCGGCGCGAGGGGCACTGCTCCGCAGTCGTGTACCCGACAATGCCCATCGACGTGTCCGCGGCATCGCCGCGCGAGTCGTGGGTGCTCGTGTGCGGTGGCTACTCCAATGGGAGCGTTTCTGCGACCCCGCTGGTGGCACGCACCGCCCTCCTGCCTGCGCTTCAGTGGGTGCGACTGCCGCCTGTGGACGCGCTCGAGTGTGACGGTGCCACACTGACCACGGTGGTGTCGGCGGTTGGCGTTGACGCGACGCCAGCCACAGCGACCGCTGCTTCGGCATCGTCCAGCGTCTGCACTACTGCAGCCCCTGTCGCCTACCTGTTTGGCGGGCTTGGCTCTGACATGAACCGACGCAACACACTGTACGCCGTCGCCTTGCATGTCGACGCAGACGCAACGCCTGTGATGGTGCAGGTGGACGAGGTGCACTGCATCGGCACCCCGCCCGAGGCACGTGTGCGGCACGGTGCTGGCGGACACGCTGGTCGCCTCTACATCTTTGGAGGCGAAACGGACACCCAGGAGCAGTCCAGCGACCTGTACGTGTGCGACGTGCAAGCGGGAGTGTGGCGAGTCCTCGCCTCACCTTCGTCACTGCCGTCTCCGGCGCCGCGGCTGCTGTCGCTGAGTCTGCTGTTTGTGGCACCGACAACGTTTGTACTCTACGGCGGCGCGCATTTCGTGAATGGTGACCTGCGCAGCTTTTCCGACGTGTGGAGGTTTGACCTCGCCACGGAGGCGTGGTCGGTGGTGGTGCCTCCACAACCCGATGATGGTACACCCGGGGAAGAGGAGTGGCGCGCTGATGTCCCGCAACGCGTCTTGCCACCGTCGAACGGCCATGCCGGCGGTGTGTTCGCGCTGCGGCTATCTGACAGCGCGACGTACGTGTGCGCTGCTTTTCTGGGTGGCAAGAACATATCCGAGGGCAATGACGCCGTCAAGCTCGTCTGCTGCCACCTTCAGGCAAACACAATGGAGGCTCACGCGCGCTGTGCGACACCGGCAGTGGTGAGTGGGAAGCTACCTCACTGGCGCTACACACCGACTGTGGTGCACACAGAGAAGGGCCTGCTGCTGCTGGCTGGCCAGTGCCGTCATCCCCAGACACCGTCCGCGTTTCTCCTCACCGTGTCTATCGGCAGCGCCGGAGGGGGGTGAGAGTGATCCCTCTTTTTCTCCAGAGTCAAGGCGAAAGGCGCCCCCTAATGACGCGGGGAACACCCCGGCGTGGTATGTGTCAGGGCCCTGTGCACCCCGCACTCTCTGTGGAGAAGCCGAGCCGCCGCCGTCCCCCTATCCCTGCCAATGCCGAGCCACCGCACCTGGCCCCGACAGGGTCCAGCGCCTGCGACACGGGGAGGCCAGTGTGATGCATCGCTACGGATGCCGGCGGTCAGGTCCTGGATGGCGCTGCGTGAGAGCCACCGGCAACAGTGGAGATGTTTGCACCATGGGTATGCTCGGCAGAGTGTCAGCGTGGCTCGAGCGTGTGTCGCTCGGCGCAACGGGAGCGGCTGTGAGGCTGCCTGCGGAGCGGGGGTGGGTGGGTGGGGAGACAGGAGCCGTGCTCAGATGGACGAGTCGGCGCATCGCTGTAACGCGCGCCTACCGCTGCTTCACGCCACGTGATGGGTGGCCTGTGACGGGCCTGGGGTGTAGAGTGGCATTCAGCTCATGCTGTGCGGCAGAGAACGAACGCGTTAAAATGAAAAAAAAAATGAGAAAAGACGTTCTCGTCGCCGTGCGACGGCTGCTGGTGTGGTCGTCATCGGCACGTGCGCGCCTCTTCCGTGCGCTTTCGCTTCTCGACGTTGCTTTCACGTGGGTTCACCAGCCCTCCAGTGAAAGGGGCGAGTGTGTGTGTGTGTGCGAGAGGGCGAGAGGCTGCCGATCGAACAACAAGAAAAGCAAAACTCTTCGCTTCCATGCCCTTTTTCTCACTGATATCCCACTGAGTTGATATGCCACTCACGCGCCTTTGGCCGACATTGAGGACAAAACGGTTATACGGCCGTCGACAGTGTGGAACAACGTGTGGAGGCGGCGCGATGGGAGGAGGGGGGGTCCGCTGCCCCATAGAGGGCGCGCGTTGCTTTTTCTGCAGCGGCACACCCCCACGCCTCTTTGCTCTTTTTATGCCATCGCTTTCCCTTGCTTTTCCCACTCGCACTCCCCGAACGGCTCTCCATCTCGTTTCTGCCTTCTTTCGCCCCTCACATGCTCCGCCGCGTCTCGTCAACCTGGCGTTTCAGCGACAGAGACGCCGTGCCTTCGACCGGTTGGATTCTCCCGCGGGAGGACCGTCTAGTGAAGAGAGTCCGTCCCGCCTCTGGCGAACATGACGAAGACGGTCGCGCGCCCGAAACCTCCCACCACATTGCACGCCACCACAGAGCCCCTTGCGTTGGCTGCGCTACGTGCTTGCTTCTTTTCCTTTGCGTTCTGCATCGTGCGTGCCCGTTCTTCTTTGGCCTTGCACTGCCTCAGCGTCTCCGTATCACGCGGTGACCGGCGTGCATGGGTGTCCCAAGTTTCCTGCTCGCTGTACCTCGAGAAGCTCCTCGTTGCCCCTCTCCGTTTCCTCCGCGACTTTAGCCTTCTCTTCGTTATCCCCCACGCACTGTGCTCAGCGCGGGCTTTGCGACCCACGCATCCTCATCACCTTTCGTTTCCCTCTGTCCCCTTCCCATGCTGCGCTGCTGCCGCCGCGCTCTGGAGGGCAACAAACAGCTCTCGCCCGAGTACCTGGTCCGGTCCCTCAAGGAACACGGCACCAGCGCCTTCTTTGGGATGCCAGACTACTACTTGTGCCCCCTCACCTCGTACCTGGCCGATAACACGGCAGCGGGCGAGTACGTGATGGCGACCAACTGCGGCAACGCCGTGGCGATGGCGGCCGGCTACTACCTGTCCACCCTGCGCGTCCCATGTGTGTTCATGCAGAACAGCGGGATTGGGGACTCAATGAACCCCTTGCTGACCCTTTTCAATCAGGATGCCTACCGCATGCCATGCTTGATGCTCATTAGCTGGCGCGGCAAGCTCGACACCGCGGACGAGCAGGCGAAGCCGGGGCTGGTTGCACAGGGTCGACTGACGGAACACTGCTTGGCCGCCGTCGGCATCCCGTACGCGATCATGGGCAACAGCCTCGATGTTGCAATGAACTGGGACGTGACAATGGACAAGGCGTACCACCACTTGGACTCCGAGAAGACACCGTTCGCGGTGCTGCTGGAGCCCGGAACAATCGCGCCATACATGCAGCGACGCCCAGAGGCGGACGCGCTTCCCACGGCGCCACTTGACCATGACGCAGTCGCCAATCAAGTGTGTCGCCAGTTCAATGCAACGGACGCGTTTGTGTGCAGCTGCGGGAGCGTGCAGGAGTCTCTGCGCCGTGCGCGGGCGATGGTTTCCGGCGACACAGCCGTGCAGGATCTTCTGCTGGCAGACTCGCCGGGCCATGCGACAGGCGTGGCGACGGGTATTGCCTTGTCGCGGCCGTCGCTACAGGTTGTCTGCATCGAGGGCGACGGGGCGGCCCTTGTGCACCTCAACGCGATGGCGACGAACGGTGGCCTCAAAGCGATGAAGGACGTCACCACCGGTGCCGGACTGCTGCAGAACTTCAAGCATATTGTGGTTAACGACGGCTGCTACTCGATGGAGGGCGGCCAGATGACGGCGGCCTTTGATGCCTCACTGACGGGCGTGGCCAAGGCCTGCGGGTACTTCGCCGTGCGCGAGGAACCCGTGATTGAGCTTGGCGACCTTGTCGCTGCTTTGGCTGAGCTGCGTCAGTGCGACGGCCCAGCCTTTGTGGAGGTGGTGGTGAGCAAGACGAGGACCTCGCCTGCTGACGGGAAGGTACGCCGAAATCTGCAGGCGGAGAAGCTTCGCTTTTCCGAATTCTTGAATCGGCTCAATGCGTAACCATGCGTGCGTGTGTGCGTGTGTGCGTGTGTGCGTGTGTCTGTCCTTGCGGATTACACAAAAAGACAAAGGCAGCGAAGGGAAGGGTAGGGAGCGAGGACTGGCAGGCGGATACATCATCACACTTGGTGACACGGCAGGCTGTGCGGAAGAAGATCGGTACGTGACCCCTCCTCCCCCCCCCCAGCTGGAGGTTATTGGGCGGACCGCAAGGAAGGCGAAGAGGCAACCAAAGCGAAACGACACTGCCGAGCATGCCACCACACCATGAAAGGGTGGCAGGCCTGCCTTTCGTTACTCTCACGACTCCTGCCCCATTTCGCATCACTGCGCTGCACATGGCAGCGCGCATCCCGCCTCCTCCCCCTTCCAGTATTGCGGATGTGTTTTGATTCGTCTGCCGTACTGCACCTCGAGGATGTGTGCGGGTCACTCTAAACATGGTACATGCATTCCAATTTCTCTCTCGCTCGCCAACAACAAGCGGGAGAGAGAGGTGCCACATATCTAACCATGCACACCTACGTTACAAGCTGTGACACGCCCTTTATGCGCTAGTCCTCTCTCGCGTCTATCACAGGCGCACAAGAGATTTCCATCTTAATCTGTGCTCCGTTATTATTATTTTTCTTTCTTTTCGAGGATGAATAGCCGACCGTCGGCTGTGATAAGCCCTTCCCTTCCTCCACCCGGGCGTCCGGGCGACGCCGTGATCAAGTGAGAAGCAACAAAAACCAAAATGAAGATGTGGGGTGTGGGTGGGGAGGTAATGTGAAGAGGAGACACAAGTACTAACATCAACGAGCGCGTGCCCGTGCGTGCGCGTCTGTGCGACACATCTTGCTTCGCACAGGGGTGGTGATGATGGAAGCATCCTCACCAACAGGGAGACAACTCCCCACCGCTCACGTGATGCCCCCCTCCCCGTCCCACTCTCTCGCCCCACGCCAGCGCAGAGGATGTGTGTTTGTGTGTGTGTATGAAGTGGATGAGTGGGCAAGCCAAAGAAAAAGTGGTAGGACGAGTCGGATCTGCCTCTGCCCGTACAACACATTCACATGCGTACACAGGGCACATACGCCCGCAAAGACGCAAGCAACCACAGCATATTACGTTCTGAGATGCTCAACAACCGTTAAGCTACATGCCGCAAACAGCAACTCGAGTACAACACCCAGCATGTCCTGAGGCGAGCGGACACTTCAGGGCTTCCCTGCTGCGTGAACGGAAACACTTGGCTGCCCGCAACCAAGGGAGGGCTTGCACGACTTCGCATGACACACACACACACACACACACACACACACACAGACACACAATTGCAACAAGTAGAAGTGGTGTTTGGCTCCAACAGCAGCGAGAGCAAGCAGCGATTCTGTATTTGAGGAAAGTGCACGTGCCCACGCAGAGGAACGGGAGCGCCCACGACCATACAAGAAGCGGATCATAATACAAAAAAAAACGATACAAGACGACAACGACGAAGACAGATTCACGTTGACTTGACGTGGTAATGGAGACACGGAAGGAAATAGGGGGTGGCGGTGGTGGTGGTGGGTGACGGCGCGCTTTGGTCTGCGCCACCGCCACTGCGCGCTTCAGGCGCCTTTCCCCCGAGCCGGGTGTGGGTGCTGGCGCCGCTGCAACGTTTGGGAGTCTCTTTGCGGCGGCGCTGTCGTGGTTGCCCCACGTGGTGAACACTCTCGGTACTCGCACGCCGAGTCGTCGTTGCTGGGGCGGCCAGATGACGCGGCCCGAGGCGAGGACGGCGCCCAGGGCGATGACGAAGACGGATCCTCCACGTCGTCCACCTTCAAGGCTCGTTGCACCCAGCGCTTGACACTCGTGTCCGTCGCCTCCGTCCACTGAACACCCCAGGATTGCGTGCTGAGCACAACGCCGCGGAAGGAGCGAAAAGTGGCTTGCATATCGTGATCATGTGTCCGCGGCGGCGGCGGCTGCGCCGTGTTGCACGGATCATAGTCCTCCCTACGCGGCACGCCGCCGTAGGGGTCGCACACGAATGGTTGCGCCGACACCGCGCTTGGGTCAGCGTCGGGAAAAAGCCACTGCGGCTGCTCTTCCGACGCGCGGCTGTCGGCGCTGGATTGAGGCTGCGTAGGCTCCATCCGCCGCGCGCGCCTTGGCGACGTCCGTCAAGGGATAGTTAACAATGATGCCCCCGACAGACGAAGCGCACGCGCGAGAGAGACTTGTGGAGACGTGACAAGGGGGGACCACACGCGTCACTGCGGCACGCGATCACACACCGAAGAGAGAGGAGAGGGGGGAGAGATGAAAATAGGGTCGAGCTGCTCCAGCGACCACACAGGTGACTCGAAGTTGAGCGAAGACACGGTCGAAGACGCCGGAAGAGGGAGGGCGCACGAGGAGGGGAGGGGGCAGAGGGGGGAGAGAGCTGCGTGAGCTAAAGGCTGGCGAAGCAACAACAGAGGAGAAACACAAGAAGAGGAAAGAAAAAAGAGATACAGAAGTGTGTGTGTGTGTGTCTGGAGTGCGGGGAGGGGGAGGGAACAAAATGGAAGCGAAGGGTAAAGCAACGCGAACACAACAAAACACCTGTGACGAAGGCAGCACGCGCATGCAGGAGGAGGGGGGAGGGGAGAGACCAACGAACAAGAGCAAGAAACAAGGAAAAAGAGGGAAAGCGGAGAAGACACACGCACGCACAGAGAGAGGGAGCCGAAGGGGGCGGAAAAACGGAGGAGCGCGCGAGATGAGAAACAAGAGCGGCAGAGAGAAGGAAAGACACACAAACGTGAGGGGGGGGGCAACAACGAGGGGAAACTACGGAGAACGACGTACGCAAGCGAAAGGAAAACAAATGAAGAGAACAGGGCGTGCGAGTGAGTCTGTGATGAGAAGGAACTTTTCTTCGTTTCTTTTTTTCCTTCTCTTCCGGCAGCGGGGATGAGACAGGAATCGAGGGAAAAGACGGAGTGTGACGGAGAACAGAGATCAGAGAAGCAAGAATGGGAGGAGGGGAAAATTGAAAGTTCTGCCAGGGCAATGCGGGCTTACGCGCCCACGTCCGAGGAGTACGAGGCACACACACGTACAAAGGGGCCAGCAAAAACGGGGCCCAACTAGCCGTTTTCCCACGAGGATCAAAGAAAGAGCTGCTGCTCCGCGCTTTTTTTGTGTCTGTGAGCGAGCACGGTAAGCATGCGCGACAGAGACAACGCTGCTCTCGCTTTTCTTCCGCCCCGCTGTATGTCTTTCTTTTCTCCGAGTGTGCTAGGCAGTGAGAGCAGCGCCCTCACCGCTTGCGTTGCTGTTAGATGAGGTGTGCGCCAGTGAAACGGAGGGAGAGAGATGGGGGAAAACAGCGAGGGAGGATAAGGGTATGTGGATGAAGACATTAGAGAAGGCATAAGTTGGCAGGCCCACAGCGAACGCTACAGTCGGCCGGATCCACCATTTTCCATCAATTGCCTCAGGAGTCGCCGACTTCGTTCACGACATTCCGCAACTACCGTCCAAAAACGTCCAATCCAGCTCTTTCAGCGCCCTTTTCACGTGGAGGGTTGTGCGCTTCCCACCAGTCCACTCTTTTTTGGGAGGTGAGATGCTGTTGCTTCCGACACAAGCGATCCTTTCTGCTGCCTCAGTCACCTGCCATACTATAGTGCTCTGATGGCTGAGTGCTAGTCCACGCGCCGGTAGCTAGTGCCTCATCCGGACCTAGCCCGTAGTCCAGTACCCGGCGTTGCTTCCCACTGCTAGGCTTGCCATTCGCGTGCCTTGAAGCAAGGAAAACATTCACTTCGCTTAAAACCATATACAGTGGCGTAGCGCTTAGTAGGCCCAAGATGGCTGCTTCAGTGCGCTTCAACGCCATGCGGCTTTCCCAGGCTATCCAAACGAGCCTTTTGCAGGGCGCCTCTGTCGTAGCCGGTTGGGTTCGCCGGTGGTTCTCCGCTCTGGCGTCCGCGAGCTCCCTGTAAGCACACACACGGTTTGCGGGGCTATCTTCGGCTTTCCGGTGTTCTGCCTCGCCGAGACCTCGTCTGCCCGCCAGGTGGGGAGGGCTCTCCTCGGCACCTCCGTTGCCTTGCCGGGCCCCTCGCTGGCTTGCTGGGGCTCCTCTGCACTGCCGGCGCTCCTTTGCCTTGCCGGGGCTCGTCTGCCTTGCCGAGACTCGTCTGCCTTGCCGGGACTCGTCTGCCTTGCCGAGAC
>NC_018255.1:604103-604290 GCF_000227135.1 Leishmania donovani | reverse complement strand
TCGCTGGCTTGCTGGGGCTCCTCTGCACTGCCGGCGCTCCTTTGCCTTGCCGGGGCTCGTCTGCCTTGCCGAGACTCGTCTGCCTTGCCGGGACTCGTCTGCCTTGCCGAGACTCGTCTGCCTTGCCGAGACCTCGTCTGCCTTGCCGAGACCTCGTCTGCCTTGCCGAGACCTCGTCTGCCCGCCG
>NC_018255.1:601138-602290 GCF_000227135.1 Leishmania donovani | reverse complement strand
CTCGTCTGCCTTGCCGAGACCTCGTCTGCCCGCCGGGTGGGGAGGGCTCTCCTCGGCACCTCCGTTGCCTTGCCGGGCCCTCTTGTGCGTTGCCGAAGGCGAGTCGGCATGCTGGAGGCTGTGCGGCCGACGCTTGTTGAAAGCATAACAGATCATGTGGCGCACAGGTTCGAAACTACCCACGGGCGTTGCGGTGGCGGTGCGTGGTGGTTAGCCTCCAGCTGTCCCCTTGCTATCGCTTCCTTACGGGTATACACGGTCGGCTAAGCATCGGCGGATAAAAGGTTTCGAACAGCAGAGCGAGGGAGGCATCCTAGCGGAAGAGTGAGTGCGCAAATGATGAAGTAAGGAAGGGAAGCGCGCCGACGACCGGCTGCGCAGCGGCTCTATGAAGGCGAAAAGGCGCACGATGCGAGAATCATCGGCAGCAGTGGCGGCGCCGCTGCCAACAGGTCCATACGCAGACTTGGGGCTTTATGTCTGGTATGCGGTACGGCACACCTGCACCACTTCTTCTGCTGTTTGAAGTTGAGGAGGAGGGCGGAGCGCACGCATCAAGCACACACGCGCGCACGCACTCACATAGAAGCGGGCCGATGCGGAGGGGAGGGGAGGGAAAGAAGTAACCATGGTGTCTTTGGGAGTGGGAGAGAGGGACACGAAGAGATGTGGCACTTGCCGTGGCCGGAAGCTGCTCTTTGTTTTCATAGCTGCCATCGCAGGAAAGGCGCCCCCTAATGACGCGGGGAACACCCCGGCGTGGTATGTGTCAGGGCCCTGTGCACCCCGCACTCTCTGTGGAGAAGCCGAGCCGCCGCCGTCCCCCTATCCCTGCCAATGCCGAGCCACCGCACCTGGCCCCGACAGGGTCCAGCGCCTGCGACACGGGGAGGCCAGTGTGATGCATCGCTACGGATGCCGGCGGTCAGGTCCTGGATGGCGCTGCGTGAGAGCCACCGGCAACAGTGGAGATGTTTGCACCATGGGTATGCTCGGCAGAGTGTCAGCGTGGCTCGAGCGTGTGTCGCTCGGCGCAACGGGAGCGGCTGTGAGGCTGCCTGCGGAGCGGGGGTGGGTGGGTGGGGAGACAGGAGCCGTGCTCAGATGGACGAGTCGGCGCATCGCTGTAACGCGCGCCTACCGCTGCTTCAC
>NC_018255.1:570629-601039 GCF_000227135.1 Leishmania donovani | reverse complement strand
CTGGATGGCGCTGCGTGAGAGCCACCGGCAACAGTGGAGATGTTTGCACCATGGGTATGCTCGGCAGAGTGTCAGCGTGGCTCGAGCGTGTGTCGCTCGGCGCAACGGGAGCGGCTGTGAGGCTGCCTGCGGAGCGGGGGTGGGGTGGGTGGGGAGACAGGAGCCGTGCTCAGATGGACGAGTCGGCGCATCGCTGTAACGCGCGTCTACCGCTGCTTCACGCCACGTGATGGGTGGCCTGTGACGGGCCTGGGGTGTAGAGTGGCATTCAGCTCATGCTGTGCGGCAGAGAACGAACGCGTTAAAATGAAAAAAAATGAGAAAAGACGTTCTCGTCGCCGTGCGATGGTGTTGTGAGTTGCATGCCCACTGCAACGGCGGTATCGCGAGGAAAGGGCGGGGAAGCTGAGGCCATCTGCGGCCACATGGCATTGCACAGGGGGGTCGATCTGGGTTTTCTCACCACATGCGCTGCCCCCTCTCTGTACCTTTCTTGTCTTGCCGCCTCGTTCGCCCTTTTCCAGGGTTGGGCCAACGAATGCGACTGAGCGAGAGGTGTGACTGACGGACGGCGGACGGCTGCATAGAAGGCACATCGTGCAAGGCTGCCCTTCCACTGCTGCTCCAAACTCGTGCCGGCGCACACGCACACGCCAGCACGCAGAGGCGTTCACCCATCGTCGGAAACTGAAAAATAAAACAAGGAGGAAAAAGGCATCAGATAATATTGGTGGCTCGAGAAAGCGAAAGAAGAACAAACAAAAGGAAATCGGAATGAACGCGAGAACGGAAGTACACGTGCTCATGAGGGAAGAACAGTAAAGTAACGTTCGTGTATGCCTGGGGATTGCGTAGTGATGCTCATGCGTGCCTTTCCATCACTCAGCGCCCGTGACTGCGAACATCCATTGAAGTACTCGCAGTCCAGCACACCAGCAGACACACACGCTTTCACAGACGGGGAAGAAGGTGCTGTAGCTGTCAAACACAGCGAGAGAGTCTGAGAACGACGACGAAAACACCAAATAAGAGTGGCAAAGGAAAAAAAAAATGAAGCGAGCGAAGAAGAGAGGCCAGAGAGACGCTGGGAAAATCACCGGCACATCGACACAAAGGTAAAAAGGAGAAAACGCAGTTCCTCCACCTGCGTTACTCAGGACGGCTTCACGAGGCTCATGTTCAACACGACTTCATCTGCGATGGGCTTCATCAGCTCCACCGGCAAGTCGTGGCCAAGCCGAGGAAAGATCACCAGCTTCGCGTTCGGCACCAGGTCGGCAAGCCGGTAGCCGTTTGCCACCGGTATCAGCGGGTCCTTGGTACCGTGAAGGATCAACGTTGGGCAGGACACCTTGCGCAGGCCCTTGGCGCGACTCGGTGCACGCATTACTGCAGCCGCCTGCCGCTGCATTCCGCGGTCGTCTCCCACGCCGTTGCGCTCGTACGTGCTTAAGATGTACTTTTTCACGTTCTCCAGGTTGTTCTTGTACGCGCCCTGGCTCAGGTAATTAATAAACCATGCCATGTGCGCGGCACGATCCTCGGCGCTGTTGCTGCGCGGCTTCACGAGAAAGCGGGCATAGTGCAGCAAGCTCGGGTTCACAACGTCCGCGCCGCCGGCGTGGGAGAAGAGAATGTTCAGGCTCAGCACACGCTCCGGGTAGTGGATCGCCATGAGCTGCACAATCATGCCGCCCATGCTCATCCCGAAAACGTGGGCCTGGCGGATGTTGAGCGCTGTCAGCAGCCCGATTCCGTCTTCCATAATGTCCTTTAGGACGTACGGCTGACGTTCACGGATGGACATCCACTGCGGCAGAGTGAGCCGGATGAGTGCCGGTGGGTCGAAATCGTCGAATTGTGTGGAAAGACCTGTGTCGCGGTTGTCGTAGCGAATGACATAGTAGCCCTGATCAACAAAGAGCTGCACGAAGCGCAGGGAGTAGCCCAGGAGGGAGCTGCCGAGACCCTGCACGAGCAGCAGGCACGGGTTCGAGGGGTCACCGAAGGTGTTGTAGCAAATGGTGACACGCTTGCCGGTGCTGGCGCAGGTGCCTACCTCAATGAATTTGTCCTCGAAGTCGCCAAGTATATCTCGCGCTTGGGATGAGAGGGCCAGGGAGGTGTTGCTCTTCCTGGTTGGCGGCTCACTCGTCTCGGCAACTTCCGAGGACAAAGGAAGCGTGGCGCTCATGATGCTTCCGTGGATGCTTCTGGCAGCTGGTCACAAGCGCAGAGGGACCACAATATTGAGTTGAGGCGGGGGTGGGGGGAAGAGAGAGAGACGTGACGCAATAAGCGCGGGTTTCGGGCTCGTGAACCGTATGTGGGTATGCAAATATGTGCCCTCTTGTCTGTGCTGATGAGCAAAGAGAGAGTAGGGGGAGGGGGAGGTGCTTGGCTGTGGGGCTCGATGAATGAATACGTGGCATAAACGGTGAAGCTGCGTGATTCCTCGTTTCGCGATGAGGGAGAGGGCGGGGGGAGGGGACGGAAGGAAGAAAAAGGAGTGTGGAGACGACTCCCCGCAGATCGCGTCCGAGCCTTGACAACGAGAGGCGAAAAGTAACCGGCGTGCTTGTGCGGACCTCGCGCTGGGCAGTGCCTTAGGGTAGCACGCGCCATGCTGCGTGAGGGAGGCTTAACTACGACCACGCGGCAGAAGAAGAAACCAAAGAAAAAAAAAACGACCGAAAACATGCACAGAGAGGGAGAGAAGGCGCCTGCGTCTGAGTGTTCATTTTTTTTTTCGCTCTGTCAGAATGCTTGCTTGAGGCTCTGTCTACCCGGAAGGGAAACACGCGGGACGGCAAGCGCGAAGGACGGGTGAGCTGGCGGGGTGTGGTCTGGGTGCGAGCCCCACACAAGCGTCAAAGAGGTAGTGTAAGCAGAAAGAACGACAAAACAAAGCAGCGAAGGAGATTGTCGAAGTAACGAGGTCTCGGGCAGCGGGAGACATGAAAGGGGTGGTGGCGCAGTTACACACACCCACACACACCCACACACACCCACACACACGCACACACACGCACACCTACATCCATCGCTGGACAGATATTGGTAACAGTGAAAATTGGGCTGGGCATTCACATGCTTGTCGCAGAGCTGGTTCGCTGACACTGACTGTCGTGTCTCACACAGCGGCAGCGGGGTCGGAGAGATTCCCGCTGCATGAAGCGACACTTACCTCGTAGCTCGCATGGGTCGCCTCTAGTTCCGCGTAAGACCCGATATTCTGCAGATGTGGCCACGCCGCATTCACGTACCTGGGCTTGTGCCCTAGCTGCACCGCAACCAGCCCGTAGACAATCACAAGCGCAACAATGGCGGCCACGAGGCCGCCAATCCATGCCTGCTGCTTTTCTGTGCTCGTCTTGCTCCACCCCTGGATGGACACGATACCGGGAATGCTGCCAGTGCTGCCGGCCCCGATCAACTGGGCCATGAGCGCCGCCTCTGTCGTTACGGAAAGGAAGCTGTGGAGAAAGGTGACTCTCACCGCGCTGGGGTGGCTTCCCAGGACGGGATCTCAGTAGCCGGACCCCTCCGTCACCTCATTGTCATCCAGCACGCGCGTCACATTCGCCGTGCCGCCGTGGATGCTGCACCACATCGTGATTCCAGTGACGGAGTCATTCAAGGTACTGGCGCTATACACCGCAACCAGCAACGCCGTCACTGGCATGACCAACGACAGTGTTGTTGAGGTTGTCGGCGCTCTGGACGTCGTCACGCTGGAGGAGTAGTTGCCGTCTTCCCCTGAAACACCACAACGGAAGGTCCTGTGGGGAGGACGTGTTCAAAGCAGCCGTCATGGCGCGTGGCAAGACGCACGCAAGCCATCACACAGCAACGCCGTGGATGCAAAGAAACGGCCGGAGGAGGACAGGAGGAAAGAGAGCCAGGAGAGTTGAGCGGCGACGTGAGGGGGGGGTGCTGATTCGATTAGCGCCGAGCCGAGCATTATCTGGCTTACCATTGCGGGCGAGAACCATATCTCTCAACGCGCGCGTGTATGGGTACCCGGCTTTTGCCCCTTAGCAGCGCTCCCTCTCCACGTTGTGGCCAGCGTGTCTCCGGTGGCGGGGATGGGAGGGAAAGAAAGAGCTGGCGGGGGCACATGCAAATGGTTGCCGCTCTCCCCTCATCTCTACTTTCAAACACGAAGGAGCGCCTCATCGCGGACAGAGACGCCTTGGTATTTCGTCGATCGTTCTTGTGAGCGTAAGAGGGCATCCAAGAAGACGAGAAAAAGGAAAGGAGCAGCACGATCAACCAGCGCATCCGCTTCACTAGCCGCTGTCCGAGTCGTTGTCTGTCGAAGTTGTGATTGTGGTGGTGAGTGTGGAGGCGCTGCTCGTGTCCGTCAAAGAACTAGAGTAGTCAGTGCTGCGGTCGCTTAGGCGATTGCGCGACGAAGACACTGCGTTCGCTGCGGCGCTGCGTGCTCCCGCTTGTTGGTTCCGTGCCCTCAGCGCAGCGGCCTGCCGTTGTCGGAAAAGCTCCTCGGCGCTGCTGACACTGCTGCCGCTTCCGTCATCGCCACGCGCGCCATCTCTTGCTCGCCCGTCGTCGGTGCTCACCACAGTCAGCGCAGCCGAGGTGACCTGCGTGAAGTCGTCAGAGGCGTAACTCTCGTTACCAGCGGCATCCTCTTCCATTCCGCCTGCGCTGCGACCCGACCCGCCGCGCCGTGCGGCAGCGAAATCAGCTTCCCTCCAAGGCCCCTTGCGGTACGGCACGGGGTCATCCTCGTACGCTTTCACAATCTCAACTCGAAGAGGCAGCGGCAAACGCCCTTGTCGCTGCTTCTGGGCTGCTCGCAGCGCGTTCACGTGACGGTAATGGGTCGACTCGTGTGCCTCTAGCTGGTCACGCAGCTGTCGCACTTGGCGGCTCAGGGCGTAAAGGTGAAGCGCTATTTCCTTCTTCGCGTCATCGGAGAGAGAGGCGTCCGTCCGGTTCGCCAAAAGCCAAGGAAGAGGTGCCGCCACCTCAGCGGCGGCAGCCCTCGCCGCAGGTGGCTCGGTGAGCGCATCCGCCAATTCACCACTTGCTGCATCTTGCTCTGTCGCCATGCATGTGGAGGCATCGGCGCGTGCGGGTGCTGCTTGCTTCGTCAGCTGGGCATGGGGTGGTGGTGCAGCACTTGCGCGAAAAGCCGCCGCGGCCAGCGGCACCGAAGACAAAGGATGAGGAGGACGAGATGAAGATGCAGGAGATGTGGACGACGGAAGCTGGAAAGCGCAGGTAAGCTGCTGCTGTGCGTCGTCGAGTGTGACTGTTTTCCACACGCACTCGCGCAGGCGCCGCTCGAGCGCGGCTGTGACGTCGGCAAGCAACGCCTCGTGCGTTCCGGCCAGTTCCTCGCTGACACGCACCTCGCGCGCGCGTGCTGCGGCGTCGGCTTCCATCCCAACAGCTATGCTTGTCTGCACCGCGGATTCCACCCTTGTGGCCTCCGGTGCGTGAGGCTCGAGAGCGGTGGCAGGGGGCGATGGGGCAGTCCTGCTGAAGGAGGCGGATGACGTGTGTGGCGATTCTGGCTGCGTCTCGTCGACTAACTTTTCTGTATGCAGGAGCTGAGGACCTTCACCGATATCGTCACACGGCTGCAGAGATGGGGCCGCTGACGGGTCGGCGGCTTCCCTCTTCTCAGAGACGCATCGCGGCAGCGGATCTGCATTGGGCAACGATGGCGGTGTTTTCATTTGCATGACTGCTGTGACGACACGTGGGGAGAGGAACGTGGTGTTGGCCTCTGGGTCGGTATGCAACAAGGCTTCCCCGGACTGGTTCGACCCGACCGACGCCACCAGCGAGCTCAGCCAGTGCCGCCCATCGCGCTCAGCGCCTTCGCCGGTGTACGGCGAGCTGCGAGAGGGAGGTTGGGGGTCGCATCTCACAAGTTTCCTGTCGCAGTAGACCTCACCGAGGTAGTTGGCGTAGGCCAGTCGAAGACGCAGAGGAATGTCCATCTCAGACGCGTAGTCGCTGTTGACATGAAGGCGGCCGCTGTTTATGCGCTGGTGACGCGCGTGTGCGTGTGGCGCGTGACAGCAGTCTGTGTCACAACGTGAATGTATGTATGTGCAGATGTATGCGCGTGCCTCTCTAGCCAAGTGCCAGAGTGGAGCAGAAGGGGGTAGAAGGGGAGAGAGAAGGAGAGATGCGACGACATCGCGATTGAGCGACCACCTTTCGCTTACCTCCTGCATGCCCGCTGGTATGTCCAGACACGGGCTTTCGATTCTGTCTGTGGGCGGGAGGGAATGGAGCTGGGGAGAATGAGGAATCCATCTGCGAAGCACATTCCATGAAGGGGAGGAGAGCGATGCTGCAGCTCCTCGCACAGTAGCGCTGACCCTTCTTGTCGGATATCGGCACCGCCGCAGTTGCAGTCGTCCGCTTGCCACCTTTCTCTAGCGCAGGAGCACCGCCGCTTCACTATCCGCATACGCACATCTATGAAGACGACTTGATACACACAACCCCTCCTCCTATAAAAAAAAAGGAAGAACGAAAGCAATCGAGCGAGAGAGGAGAGCAGGCGGGGAGAAGTAGTTTTCCACCAGCCATGCACACACACACACACACACACACACACGCACCGGCACACAGACAAACACATGAACGATAGTGACAAAAGATGGAGGAGCGAGAGCGAAACAAAACGCGATTGTGAGGCAGGGCGGGCGAACCGGCGCTCGTACGCATCACGCGAACGGAAAGACACACGCAGGCGCCAAGAAGGAAGCCACCAAGAACCACCACAATATCTGTGAGACAAGACATATATAAGAGCCGTCGTGCCACCGCACACGAACAAGCGCAATCCACCGATGCCTGTCCGTCCACAAGGAGGCGAGGTGGAGAGAAGGAAAAGGGGGAGGGGGATGGCGTGGGGCTACAGGGCGGCAAGAACGAACCAACGAGGACAGAGCCATCACTGGCTCGAACCAAACCAATAGAAAACAAAAACGAGGAGAAAAGGCGCACCAACTTGCACAGATGTGGATGGCAGCGACGCCGTTGCTGCTGGGTGCGCACTCCCCCGTTCTCCAGCGGCGAGACTGCAGAGCGAGCGATATCAGGGGAGAGAGATGAGCCGCGCGTGCGTGGGTGAGGAAATGAGCTTGTCGGCTGTTCCATTCCGTTTTCAGTAGTTGATCGCCGTAACTCGTGGGTGCAGACACCGACCACGTCGCCACCGTGATGCCGTCTCCAGTTCACTCCTCTACCCTGAAGCCGAACACGCGGGGCCACACATTGAGAGAGGGAGGAGGCACACGATCCCCCCTCCACTTCACTCTATCCCTCCCCTGACAGGTAACACATCCACCTTGGCTTGACTTCTCGTTGCCTTGCTAAAACCTACCCACCATCCCACCATCCCTATCCCACTTCTCTTTTCCACCCGCGCACGCACATCGTCATATCGCTCCTTTGTCGCGCCGCACGGACGTGCTCCACCTCAGCGCAGGATGAATGAGCGGTACACGACATCCTCTGGCTTGCCGATCAGGATGATCGTCTCCGGCTCCGTCGTCTTGTTCTCCGAATAGAGCGTGATGGAGAGCGACTTGTACACATTCGTGGAGGTCAAGAATCCGGTGCTCTCCTTGCGCACGTCACACGAGACCAGGCCTTCGTTGCCGCTGGAGGGATTCTTCAGCGTGAGGAGCATCTGCAGTCGGCGCTGCTTCAGCCCTAGGAGGTCCGACAACTCGTACGAGCCACTGCGGATGCGGCGCATTAACGGCAGCTTGAAGCCGCCGGTCGCGTTGTACGTGCGGAAGTCGCCTGTGCGTGGGTGCGTACCGAGGTGCTGCACCACCTTCTCATTGTGCATGACAAGCGCGATGGATTGGTTGTACACCGTCTCTGCATTGATGCGGTAGCGCCGGACAAGGGAGAGGGCGACAGTGTAGCAGATAAGACAGCACGCGAAGCCGCTCATAAAACCCAGTCGGGCGACCGTCTGCAGACTAAAACGAGAGAGAAGAACGTAACCCTTGAAGAAAACGTACACGACAGCCAATATCGCGAACGTGCTGGCAGCCACCTTCGAGTAGAAGATGACGTTGTCCGCTGGCATCCCAAAGATCGTGCCGCTGTAGCGCGGCGCGGACTTGTCGTAGGCGACGTCGTCGAGCTTCACTTTTGCCTGCGAGCGACCAAAGAGAGAGTCCATGAAGCCTCGCCGCGGCACGCGCAGGGCGTGCCGCAGCGAGGGGGATTGCGGCGAAGATGCGGCAGCCGCGGCTTGTGAGCGTAGCCGGGCCAGCTGACGCGCCGCCAGTGCCGTTCCCGCCGTCGCGTGTGCCACGTGGAGCCGACGCAACATATCTGTTCGCGATGTTTTATTTTATTTTATTTTATTTTTTTTGGTAGTCCCGCGCGACCTCGATACGCTTTTGTTTTCGATTGTATGCCACAACGTCGCCAGGCAACACAAACAAAACAAAAATAAAAAGAGCGGCAGGGGCGGCACGATATCGTGAAGACGACGAGGGAGGTGGTGGTCGTGGTGGTGATGGAGCGCGCGCCGACGAGGCCGTCGGTTCTCGTTCTTTGCACCGCCCACAGAGAGGAAGTAGGGAGAAGAACAAAATCAGTGACGTGCGGGAGAAGTAGGCGGGCCGACACGCGACGACGGACACGAGCAAGCCCACCCAAGCTTCCACGTACCTGAGTACACTTGTGGGGGAAGCGCATACGCGAGTTGGCGTTTGGTGGAAGTGCAGCACTGAAAACCACGTCATTCTTCTGCGCGCCAACGACGTGAGAAGAGGGGTGGCTTTGAAGGGCATCCATGGCTGCATGTTGACCTGCGCTATCCCAGTTTGGTGGATTCATTGCGAGGCCATTCATTTGATTTCCGTTGGCGTTGCCTGGCGTCGGACACATAGTAGGTGCAATCGCGTATCTGAACAACAACAAAAAAGAGATGAGGTCTCGGGTGGCTGTGCACGGAGGGAGAGAGAGAGCGCGGGGGGAGGGGAAGGGAAAGGAGGCGACAGACCACAAGAGAAACGGGTCGGCTTGACATTGCGTGCACCGTGCCTCTTCAGCAATTTAGGTGCGTGAGCTACCTGCCTCCACACCCCCTCCCTTGCTCCTTTTCCTTTTTTTCCGAGACCCGTGTCCACTGCGATGCTTGAAAGCAAACCGACGATGCGAGCAGCAGAGAGAACAAGGCACAGGAGAGAAGCGAAACGAGAAAGCCATGATGCAAGCACAGACACACCCACACACATGCATACACACCCGATGCCACCTCTAGTGCCCCTTCCCCATTCCACGACTGCGACGGCTCCTACGTAGCGGCAACACGCACTCCGCGCTCTCGGGTGCACTCATCAACCATGCGCACCCATGCCTTTTGCCACGTTCGCTCCAGGGATGGAACTCGGTGACGGAGAGTAAAGGAGCGCGTGGCGCGTGAAGTAGCAAGAGGAGGAAGAGTTGCAGTGGCGACACTTCGAGAGAGCAGAGCCAAGGATGACAACCAGCACGGTGCGTCAAACATGAGCGGCAGGTACGGAGGTGACAGAAACTAATAATTTTATGAGGGGATGACAGCATGCGAAAAAATAAAACAACGGAAGTGTGTGTGTGTGTGCGTGAGGGGGGGGGGTAGGGTAGGGGAGGGGAGGAGGAGTCGAAAAAAGGAGTTGGAAAGGGCGCCCGCACACACGCCATGATTCTCAACATTATCGAGCACAAGAGAAACAGAGATGAAGAGCAAACAAGTAATACACCACAACCACAACGACGACAGCGTCAGAAACGGCGGCTGTTTTTAAGACAGAGACGCGCAGTGTCGAACACGTAAATCGGCAACGATGCAGCTGAAAACTGCGACAGATGTATCTGTGCTGAAGGGGTGGGCTTTGGGGGTGGGGTGGTGGGCTAAGAAGCGAAGACAGAAGAGAAACAGCGCATAACAAAGAGGATCAGTTGAGCTTGTTGAGTCGCACAATCATGTTCACGCACCATCAGTAACACAGATGCATACACACAAACACAAACACAAACACACACACACACACACATTCATGCTACACCTACACCATCGCCAGGGCACACCCGCATTCCCCTTGCCGCCTTCCAGAGTGTAAGACGACGACTCCTGCACAAACACGCACGCGAGCCTTCCCTCGTTTGGGGTGGGGGGGGTGGGGGTGACAGAGCAAAAACAATAAAAACACCTATGATGACGAGCAATATGAGATGGGGACAAAAAGTAATAACAATCGATGAAGAAGCGGCAGTCGCGCAGTGCACATCATTGCACATGCTTGCACAAGATACATGGGCCGAGGCACGGGCCAGGGGCACGAATGACGAGGAGAGATGTCGGCATGTATCCAGTGCGCATGCCATGATCGCAACGGCCACGCAGAACGGGAACCGTGGAAAAGAAGAGGAGAGGGAGGAGTCCAGTAGGGTGAGGGAGACCCTAAACATGCGAAAGGAACACAGACAAAAAACAAAACAACAAAAAACAGAACAACCACAACATAGGCACAACGCAAGGCGTAACAAGCTAGAAGCACGTACGCGGCAACAGCACCGGTTACGAGGCGCGGGAAGACAGTGTAGAGCACATTGGCAGAGGCAACAACGGCAACCGAAGAAAGAGGAAAACGTGAGTGTGGCGACAAGCGTCACCGTTTTGCCATGTTCCAGCTGACGGCACCGACGCCAATGCGACCATAGAAAAAACACGGAAAAACAAACAAGACGAAGAGCCCACCATCTCTGTTGCGCTCCGGGCACAGAGATGCAGCACCGACGCAGAGGACATCAAGTCAGCGCTTCTTCCTTCTCAGCGCGTTCGTTCTCTACCGCACAACATGAGCTGAATGCCACTCTACACCCCAGGCCCGTCACAGGCCACCCATCACGTGGTGTGAAGCAGCGGTAGACGCGCGTTACAGCGATGCGCCGACTCGTCCATCTGAGCACGGCTCCTGTCTCCCCACCCACCCCACCCCCGCTCCGCAGGCAGCCTCACAGCCGCTCCCGTTGCGCCGAGTGACACACGCTCGAGCCACGCTGACACTCTGCCGAGCATACCCATGGTGCAAACATCTCCACTGCTGCCGGTGGCTCTCACGCAGCGCCATCCAGGACCTGACCGCCGGCATCCGTAGCGATGCATCACACTGGCCTCCCCGTGTCGCAGGCGCTGGACCCTGTCGGGGCCAGGTGCGGTGGCTCGGCATTGGCAGGGATAGGGGGACGGCGGCGGCTCGGCTTCTCCACAGAGAGTGCGGGGTGCACAGGGCCCTGACACATACCACGCCGGGGTGTTCCCCGCGTCATTAGGGGGCGCCTTTCCTGCGATGGCAGCTATGAAAACAAAGAGCAGCTTCCGGCCACGGCTGTGGGCTCTTGGCGTCGGCGGGCAGGTCTGGGCTGGCGCTGTGCTGACAATTCAACACACATATAAATAAGGGGCGCATCAGACCATAATAACAAATACAGGGGCCCTGAGTGAAAAGGAATGATGGAGGGGAACCTAAGAGACGCGGCTAGCGGTCACGGTACGCTTCTGTAATGCGAAGTGGTGCTGGGGTGTGGAGGGATAGGAGTGAAAAAGTCCAACACTGTAAACGAGAACGACGCACCCGCCTACACTCAAGGATATGACCAGTCTCTCGTGCCGCGCCGATGCACGCCCCCCTTTTTAGTCGCACCCGTACATGTACGCCAGAGTCTTTAGCTCCCTGCTCATTTTCAATTCGTCCTGACCCGCATGCGCGCGTCACTGTAATGCGTGGCGATGAAAGGAGGAGTAGGAGGAGAGACATCAGGCGAGAGAGAGAGAGCGAGGGCGATCGTGCGCCACATCACCCTCCCTCTCACACACACAAACACACAACGCACAGAGGCACACACAGCTGCAGACAAAACGTGGCGTGCAGGTACGTCGACCCCCTCCCTCTCCTGCCCCGTCCTTCAAGACGAGGGCTAAGGAGCGAGGTACGCGAATTAAAACAACAGAACATCACCTCCTCTGCTGCACGCATCTGCTTCTTCCATCCGATACGGAAACCCAGCACAAGCTTGGCGCCGTCCTTTGCAGTGTTCTGTCGAGTGTGCTGCAAACGCTGCAGATTTCCACGGCTCACATAGCGGAGCACGTCGTACACGCCTTCGGCTTCACCTTGCTGTATCGACTGCTTTTCCCTTTCGTCATCAACGTTGATGTGGTGGCCGATGGAAACGACTTCGGTGACGGCACCGTGACTTTATCGCGTGAGTGGCACACGGCGCCGCCGCTGCTGGAGGTGGCAATCGTGCACGGCTGCGGCGTGACCCTTGGCGTGAGGGTCGGCGCTTCGCCTGTTACGGCTCCATCCCACTGCATGCGCAGCTGCGCCAGCTGACCAAGACGCTCTTCCAGAGCACTCTGCAGCAGCGACAACGCATTCCACGGCGACTGCTTGTCCAAACAAATCTGCTCTAGCAGCTCTACGGTGCGGCTGTGGGCGCTGAAACGAGGGCGCGCGTCAAGCACCTCCGGCTCCAGCGCGAACGTCACATGGCGCTCGCTGCGTCGTCGCGTTTGCGAGTTGGTGGTCGGCGTCGAGGAGCCGATGTAGGACGGCGCGATGCGGCTGCTGGAGTTGTCACCCCCGCGCTCTTCATGGTCGAGCGCGACGGAGCGGATGACGTACTTCAGCCTCTTTGGCATCACGGGCGAGGCGTCGGCGCCGCACGGGGAGGGGGGCGTGGGGTGGTGGCCGCTGTGTGAGCTTCCATTGCTTCCGCAGCCGTACGCACCGGTAGCTCTGCTGTCTGTGCTTGCCGCGTTGACGACGTTGTCATCACCGTCGTCGCCACTCGACGTGAAGGAGAGGTTCTGAGCTGTCAGTAGCATCGGCGTCTCTGCGCTTTCGAGGCTCTCCAGAGAGTGCACAGAGGTGTGCGAGAGGACGCTGTGGAGGCCGCAGACCGATGCCCGCGGTGGCAGTGAAGCGATAAAGTGCTCGACATCCATGCCTGCCGTAGCGAAGGTTTCGTGTGGCACGCGCACTTCCCACTGCTCGAAGTGGCGCAGATCCTCTCGCAACACAGCGTTTGCCTTCCAGCACGCCTCCATCTGGTCACCAAGCTTCTTCAGATGCTGCTCCTGCACTGCAATCACCTGCAACGAGGAAAGAAATGCGCGGCGGGCTTGCATGACGCCTGCCGTGGAGCCAGGCTTTGCAGCGGCGCTTGCCGGCGAGCGCCTGAGTTGTTGTGCCTTCTCCGCTTTCGGATCGACGAGCTGCAGTTCTCGCTGGAAGGACTTCAGCACACTCAAATACTGCGACTCAAAGAGACGCGAAATACTCACTTTCTGGCGCCAGAAGTGGATCGTGTTGGCAGCCTCGACGGTGCGGGTCCAACTCAGATGCTGACCTTTGCCCTTGAAGCGCAGACGTGCCCGCTGCTCCTGCGCATAGAGTGCGCGCAGGCTCGCCGTCTGCTGCTCCAGGTTGTGCAGCCGACATTTCAGGTCGACGACGCTGTTGAAAAATACCTGGTACGAGTCGCCGCTAGCTGCCGCATCGCCGCCAGCCTGCGCATCCTCGTGGATGTCCGATGGTGAACCAGCGCCGTCTACCTTGAGGCCTCGTCGGTCTGAGGGGCCGGCGGCGATATTGCTCACTTCCTCCACATCGCTGGTGTCGTCCCTGCCAAAATCAACCGCGCTCGGCGAGTCACCGTAGCCCCGGTAGGGGCCCTCCATACTGCCGCCCTCGCCGAGCGAGAAGGCGGACTCGGCCATGTAGGTAGTCCCCAAAACGGCCGCAGCCCTGTCAACCCTACCGCCGGACGCCGCGCGCATTACGGAGCTAGCGGAGCTGCCGTTGCGGGCACTGTCAAATGCGTCGTCCCCCGGAACCATAAATGCGAGGTCCCGCACCACGTACTGGCACGAAGGCGGCGCGTATGGGTCAGGCGTTACCTTTGGCAACGCGGCAGGCTGCACCTGCTCCACCTCACCGCTCTCCGGCGTGCGCCTGCATAGTTTTGTGCTGCTTGCTGCACCACGTGTACAGTGAGTGGGGCTGCTGCCGCCGTGGCACATCATCGAGCTTTTCAGAGAGGAGGAGCGCCGCATCGAGCTGCGCAAGGTGGTCGTGCAGAGCAGGTCCTCGCTGTCTTCGCCGATGCACGTGGAGCTAGAGGACAGACTACTGAGGCTCGGCGATGCACCGTAGATGCAGCTAACACGAGGCGTGACATTACTGTTGTGCCCATGACGCAAGTTCTTGTGCATCCAGCGGAACTCACGTGCGAGCTGAGTGAGCAGTTTCGGATACTTGCGCTTCGACAAGGCCCGGGCGGGAGGGACGGGAGGTCGCTCCGCCACACGGGACCCGCCCATCATTGACTCAGAAGGCGAGAGGTCGCCTTGGTCACGCGCCGGGGATGCGAGCGCGGCGACGAGGTCATCGGGGTCTACATCATGCGGCGCGCCCACACTGCCCAAACCTGCTGCGTAGGGGGAGAAATACGGTGAGCAGCTGCTGGCCGATGCACCAGTGGCGACGGTGATGGTGGCTCCTGACGACACGCTGATCGCGTCTGTCACCTCCATTGTGCTGTTGCTGTTCACATTCTGCAGTGAGGTGAGGGTTGGCTGCGGCGCCGTCGACTTGAGCGTCAGCTTCGAGAGCGTCGGAGAGGAGGGCTTCTTCGGTCCCGTAGAGACCATGACCCGAATCAAGTGTTGGACGGAAGACGAAGACCACAAATAAAGAGGTGTTGCGCAACGAGTGGGTTGCACAATAGGAGAACCCACGGGCTTGCGGGGAGGGGGAGGGGAGCTTGCTGGCAAGAATCAACGCCAAGCAGAGCGACGCAACCGCCAGGCGACACAGGCCACGAGAGGAGGGGGGAGAGGCGCTGCAGCCAGCCTGTGCCGGTATGCCGCTCTTGGGTAGCACGCAATACAAAAAAAAAGAAGTCGGCAGACGCACAGCGGCACAGAGGCGTGGAACGCACACGAACACACGGACACAACACACAGGCAGAGAAATTGACTTGGCAACACCCCCCCTCTTTCTCCGACCAGAACAAGAAAGACTGCTACTAATAGACTTATATATGCAGGTGTGCATGCATATATGTATGTGTGTGCGCGTGTTCTAATCTTGCTCGTTGAGAGAGTTACGCAGAGGAAGCTACTCGATGTCTTTTCGGAAGGTGGCACCGTCGTACGTGGAGCTGGTCGTTCCTTTTTATTTTCGGATTTTGTTTGCTTCCTTTGCCGCCTCCTGGCGTCGTCTTATTCGAAACGGGCCGTCACCCTCCTGCGCCCCATCCACAACGTGCGTTTTCGTTCGCAGTCGTACACGATAGGTGGTCGTCAAGGTGTACCTCAGCCACAACCACGGACGCACCGAATTTGCACTTGCGTGCGTACGTGAGCGTGTGTACACGTCTTGGTCCGTTGCGCACGCCTACGAGAGAGGGAGAGGGAGAGAGGCAGCCAAAAGAAACCGGAAGGCACATGCGAGCCAAGAGAGTCGAATACCAGAAGCAGCAGAAGAAAAAACAACAGAGAGAAGCAGATGGTGCTGATGCCGCCCTACCTACCGTGGTGAAGGTCAGAGAGACTTCCTCACAAGCACAGCGAACACACCCACGCACCTACACAGGCAGTTTCACGGAGCAGCGACTAGAGTTGACGCTCTGTCTGCGTTTTTTTTTTTGATCCAGGGGTGGGGCGGGGTGGGAGAGCGCTCGGTGTGACTGTGGGCCAGGTAGGCGAGCAGGCAACGTAGAGGAGAACACGACAGAAAAACGAAAGCAGCAACAGCATCATAGATAACGAAAAGACTCCCGTCTTTGTCTGCCCTCTTTCCTCGTGCGAACGTGTGCACAAACGAGTACCGCGCGAGCGCAGATACCCGAGATCGCCACACACGAAGAACGATGACCACCACCACCACCACACGAAATCAAGGAGGGAGTGTAAAGGCGGCAGAGGGAGGGAAGGGGAGCGAGAGACGTCAAGTCGAGAATTCGCGTGACGGTTTCTGTAAAGCACAATCACGGGGAGCGTAGAAATGAAAAACAAAAACAGAAACAAAGCAAAACGCGCACACACTCGCACAGCTCGAGAGACAGAGTCCGCGCGCGTGTCTGCGGAAGGGTGTGCCAAGGGAGTGGGAGCGAAAACGAAGTCACTAACCTAGGCGCGAAACAGAAAAAAATAAAGAAGGAAGCGACAAATATACTTTGACACACGCACACACACACACCTGCACCTCACTGAGCAGCACGTACTCCAGTAGTCGTGCCTTTCCGAGATCGATGCAAGAAAGAAAGTGAGTGAGCGGTACTAGGAAGGGACGGCGTGCGCACAACAACAACGAAAAGAAGGGATGGGCTGGAGGGAGGGAGGAGTGACCACGCCTACTTTGACGCATCGAAGGGAGATGAGGGTTGCGGAAAGAGGGGTGAGTCGGTGGCGTGAACGGTACAACAGAGCTTCCGTTTTTTTTTTTCCCGTGTGTCTTCCTTTTTTTGATAGTGTTGCGTGTGTTGGTCCCCCTCTCCGCCCGCCCACCACCTTGTGCGCGCTCCGATAATAATGTCAAAACGAGAAGTGATTCCGGATCAGACAAACGGCAGGGAAAGCATGCTATGCAGAGCAACGAGAATGCATTCGCCGAACAACGGACAACGAACAACAACGATATCTGCAGGCGACTGTGGGGGTGCACCAGCGCGAGATGTCAGCAGAAGCGACGGTGATGGAGAGAGATGGTGAAAGGGCTACAGAAGAGACGGTGCACGAGCGCAAGGAACATGCGCTGCGTACGACATTCCCATTCCAAGCCGTGCTGCCGGTGGTATGGGAGAGGGCGGAGGACACAGTGCGCCTTCTGCGGGCGGTGGCGTCCGTGCGCCTTTGTTGTTCAAGGGCCATGCAGACGCACCTACACACTCTCGGCGAGGCGGGCGGCATCGTGGAAGCCGTAAGCAGCTCCGTGCCACAGCCTCTTCGATTGAGGGAGACGCACTTTTCTCCGTTTTCTCTTTTTCTCCTTTCCTTAAAGAGGTAGTCGTTAGCAAAACAAAGAAAACGCATACACGCACGTACACCCGGCCATCGCCATACCCAGAGCTCACGCAACCGACATCACCACCGTGACTCGTCACCATCATTCGCAGCGCTCATATTAGAGCTCTCCCTAAGTGCCGCATCGGGAGTTGCATCCAGCAGCAAAGAAATGCACTGCAGGTTAGCAGCGCCTCTTGCTGAGGTAACGCATGGTGACATACTCGATCTTACGCGTATCACCTTGGGTTGAGCTACGCATGCTTGCACCGGCGCCGTTGTAGCCGTCGTGGTTAGCTTGGAGAAGCGAGAGGTGGAGAGCCGAGAAGCGCCCCCCTCGATCCCTCCTCTTCACATACACGCCTGCAGAACACGCTCGAGTGCGCGGACGTGCCGCCTCTCTGCGTTTCCCTCTTCTACATTTGCTCGCCGATATTCGCGGGGAGTTCCTCAATTTGCGTCGCGTAGAACTGCTCGATGTCGCGCAGCAAGCGCAGCTCGTCGTGGCGCACGAAGGTGATGGCCAGCCCAGTGCGGCCCATGCGACCAGTGCGGCCGATGCGGTGAATGTACTGCTCACGCGCGAGCGGCAAATCGTAGCTGAGGACGAGCGAGACGCGCTCCACATCAATGCCACGCGCCCACAGGTCCGTTGTGATGAGCACGCGGCTGTGCCCATTGCGGAACTGCCGCATAATCTCGTCGCGCTCCGCCTGGGGCATGTCGCCGTGCATGGCGGTTACAGCGAACTTCTCGCGCGTCATCTTCTTGGCGAGCTGCTCCACCTTTTTGCGGGTGTTACAGAAGACCACGGCGTGGGCGATCGTGAGACTGTCGTACAACTCCATCAAGACATCGAATTTGTTTTTCTCCTCGTCAACGGAGACAAAGTACTGCTTAACACTATCCACGGTGATCTCATCCCGCTTCACGAGAATGCTCGCGGGCTCCGTCATGAACTTCTCCGTCATCTCCAGCACGTCGGCCGGCAGCGTCGCCGACACGAGGATGATCTGCAGCGGCGGGACCATGCGGTAGATGTCGTGAATCTGAGCCTTGAAGCCCTTGCCCAGCATCTCATCAGCCTCGTCCAGCACGAGGGTTTTCAGCCCATTTACGCGAAGGCTCTTGCGGCGGATCATATCAAAGACGCGGCCGGGCGTGCCGGAGACGATGTGCACACCGCTCTCGAGACGGCGGATGTCCTCCTCCGTGCTCTTGCCACCGATGCACGCGTACGCCGTCAGCCCCATGTGGTGGCCAATGTTGTTGCACAAATCCTGCGTCTGCACCGCCAGCTCGCGAGTCGGCGAGAGGATGAGGGCCTGCGTCTCACGCGTGTGCGGGTCGCACGCTTGCAGGAGACAGACGCAGAAGGCGGACGTCTTGCCCGTACCAGAAGACGCCTGCGCAATCACGTCGCGTCCCTTTAGGAAAGGCATAATGAAGCGCTTCTGAATGGCGGTGGGCTTCTTGTAACCGAAGCTGTACATGCCCTTGAGGAGGTCCTCCTTCAACCCCATCGCCTCAAAGGTCGGGATGGCCAGCACGTTGGCCTGAATATTATCTACTTGCTCCGTCTCCATGGTTGCCGGGGAGATGGTTAGCGAGAGAGTGAGAGAGTATACCGGGATGCATGTATATGTAATGTGTGGGTGTGTGTGCGCGCCTGGGAAGAAGGGGTCTGTGCGTGCATACTTGTATTGTCGACGAGGCTATTCTTCTGCCGCTGCACATGCGTGGCCGCGTCGGCGTGCGCAGCGTGCCACGTTATAGCGAGGGAAGCGGAAGCAGATGGGCAGGGAAAGACAGAGAGGGAGAGGAGGAGGGAGAAGGGAGGAGGGTGCAGAGCGAGTGTGCGTGAGAGCGGGATGCGGTTGAGACGGCAGCACCTCTTGCGAGTGCATGCAGATCACTGCCGTTTCCAGATGCGCTGGCAATGCATAGCGCCAAAAAAGAAAAAGAGAACACGAAAAGTTTGGTCGTTTTCCTGGACTTGACTGATTCGTCCGTGCTCATCAGCATCTGCCAGGCAAACGACGACGACGAAAAGAGGTTCGGAGCAGTGCGGGGGATCGATGGAGCGGACACGCCCACCTGCCACCCATCGATTGCGAGACTGATCTCATCGGAGCAGCTTGTGCGGCGTCAAGGAGAAAGCAGTGAGAGAGATGAGCAAGAAGGTAAGAGATGAGGATGGCCGGTGTATGACCCGGGGACAGGGCCAGCGACCCAGCCGACGGCAGTACTGCGACCTCACCGGCTAGAGGCATGTATGTTTCTCTGTGAGTGCGTTTGTGTGTGCGCGCGCCATGCGCTAAGCAGACAGGGAGTCGTCTTTCAGCCGCAGCGTGCGTGACGTCATCTGCTCACGGTACAGTGCTTCCCGTAGTTGTGCAATGACACCGGCACTGCGCTGGCACGCTTCTTCCAGAAGGCGGTTGCGCTGCTGGACACTTTTGAGGCGCCCCTGCAGCTCCACCACCTGCAGGCCCCGCCGCGCATCATCGAAGCTGAGCTCCACCATGCTGCGCACAACGCTCGTCTCGCTGCGGTTCTGCTGCTCGAGTACTTCTCTCGCGGTTTTCTCTGCCTCAGCACGCTGGCGGCCTCTGGCAAGCTCCGATTTCAAAGTGTCCACCTCCGCCGTCCACGCTTGCAGCTCTCGCTGCAGTGCTTCCTTTTCACGCATAGCAGTTTCCTGTGCTCGCTGCATGCGTTCCTCTGCCTCTACAGCGCGCGCACGAGCCTCTGAAGCTTGGCTCTGAAGCGCATCCTCGTTGGCCTCGGCGAGCGCGACCATCTCTGCCGCGTGACTCTCGCGTTCGGCCAGCAGCTGCGCCTGGTGCTCAGCCTTTAAAACGTCCAATTCTTCCTGAAAGTTGAAAGCGTGTTTTTCCGTCTCGCGCAGCTGCTGTTGCGTGGCTTTCAGCACCGCATCTGTCGCGCGATGCTGCTCCACTTGCCGCCGCAGAGCCGCAATGTCTTTCTGCGCCGCCCAGGCTTCTTCTTGCGTGGTACGGAGACGCTCTTCCAGCACAGCGGCGCGCCGCTCAGCCGCCTGGAGGGATTCCTCCACACTCAGCAGCTTCGCGGCGGCACTTTCCGTGGAGGTGCTCAGCTGGTATCGCAGGTTGCGCTCCTTGTCTGCGATGGCCACGTACTTGTCCCGAAGGGCCTGCAGATCTTCTTGTTGCGAACTGCAACGCTGCTGCAGCGCCTCCATTTCCGACTGCTGTTCTTTGAGCTGCTCCACTTTCTTCGCAAGTTTCGAGACACGTAAGCGGTTCTGCTCCTGCTCCACAAGGGCCTGTTCGTGTTCCTCAGACAGGCCGCTCAACTCCTCCATGGTCCTTTGTAGGCGGTGTGTGACCGTACGCACTTCCAGCACAGCGTCGCACCACTTCTCTTCCGCGGCGGTGCATCGGCGGACGAGCAGGTCGACTAAGCCCACTTGCGTCTTTGCCTCCAGAGCTCTCCGCTCGTGAGCAGCTCGTTCCTCCTGCTCATGAGCTGCCAGCCGCTGCACCATTTCCTCCGCCTTCTCATGTGCGGCTTCGGCATGGCGGGCGTGATGAAGCACCTCGAGCTCTGCTCGATGCAGCGCCTGTGCGTGCTTCTGTGCCACGCTCTCGCGCTCTTGCTGCGTCGTCGCGTGCCAGGCTTCCCAGCGCGCGATCGTGGACCCCGTCGCCGCTTCCTGGGCAGCAGCCCACATAGACAGACTGCGAACCTCAGCGGCGGCCTCGCACAGCGCTTGAAGCGAGTGAACGGCTGAGCGTTCGAGCGCGCGGCGCTCGCGGGCCTCTGAAGCAACAAGTGACTCCAACAAGTAGCCTTCCCATTCGTTGCAGCACCACTGCGCGTACTCCATGCCTTGCCGAAGGCTGCGCAGCTCCGCCGACATGCGTCGCACGTCGTCGACGACGTCGCTCAGCCCATGAGCTGCCTCGGAGGGACGTTCAAGAATGCTTCTCAGTTCCGCAATGCCGTCACGCCAGAGGGCGCTTGCCTTGTCTTGGGTTTCTATGATGTGCTGCTTCTCGCGGAGGTCGTTCTGTAGCGATGTGACGAGTAACTGCGTTGCGCAGTGCTGCGCCTCCAGCTCTTCGCGAGCCTTCAGTGTCTGCTCAACAAGGCGGCGCATGCGCTTGTTGTCCTCATACAACTTGAGCGCATCGGAGTCTTTCTCCGCGATAGTGGCAAAGTAGTTCTGGAGAATGACATCCACTTCGTTATCGGCCATGGCGCATGAGACGTAGTTGAGTGATAGAAGGAGAGAGGGGGAGAGACGCCCTGCGATGGTGTCTATGCCCTTCGCGCTTCTTCGTTCCACTCTATGGGTGCGTTTTGATTTCTATGACAGCGATGATGGTGAGCGATGGCCGTAGGCGGGTCTCTGTGCGCCTGTGTGTGTGTGTGTGTGTGTGTGTGTGTGTTTGTGTACGTCTCACGGAGAAGCGATGCTGAAACAGCAGGAAAAAGGAAAGCGCATGCACACATGCACGACCGCACGCAAAACCAACACCAAATAGAATGGAACGAGCAAAGAGAAAAGAATAAAAGGAAGAGGGAGAGGCGGTGGAATGCCGAGAAAAGAGCGATGCTGCACGGGAAGCAGAGATCCTGCCAGCAGGAGGAAAAACACCCCTCACGTGTGTCTCTCTCAATGCGTACGTGCGCGTGTGCGTGAGAGCGTGAGTGCAGGGCGGGTAGTTCGCGCCGCCAGGTTGCGAAGGAAAAACGACAAAAAAAATAAGAGAAAACGCGGGCAGAGGCGCCCGCACCATCATCCGTGAAGAACACCTCCGTGGGCCACACAAAGATCCCTCATCGCACGTACACGCAAATCTGCAGTTGTCTATGCAGGCGTTTGAGGCTACTCGTTCTCCCGAATCGACGTTCCGTCTCGTTCCACTTAAGCTGCCACACTTGCGCTGGCCACGCCTGCGCGAGCGCCACAGGGGCAGACAAAACAGTAGGAATAGAAAGCCGCGCTTCGCCTCACGGCGCAGAAGCCACGAGGGGGCCAATGAGCGGGGGCAGATATGTACATTTTTGCGTGGCGCGAGAAGGTAGAGGTATACGTGAGGGGTGCCGGCGTCGTCAGTACCAAGACAACACCGCGCATGTCCAGAACTCCTTTTGCTTTCCCAACCACTGTCCCTCCTCCTCCGCCTTCCCCCTGGCCGCAGCGCCAGACTGGCGCCGTCTCAGTTAGCTGGCAGAGAGGGAAAAGATGCAAAACGTTGTGGAGCACACTGCCGAACGGTGCGGAGTGCTCTTCTCTTCGCCTTTTCGTCTCTTCATTTGCCGCCTCACAGCCCCATCTTGCGCCGGCGTGCAACCGTCTCCTCATCGCTATCGTCGTCATCGCCACCGCGGAAGCGGTCCTCGAGACGACGCACATCCTCGATGTCCTCGCCACGCTGTGTCTGCGCTGCGTGTTCCTCCTCCGACGCGCCACGGTCGGCGGTGCGGTGCGGGGCGGCATACGATGCGCCGGCGGCCGCCGACGGGGCGGCACTCGAGGACGGATGCGGCCGATGAGCACTATTGGTCACCGGTGCTGACGAGCGTCGCGGAGCACCTGACGTGGGGGCGCTCGATATGTTCCGTGCCGCTGCAGAGTTGCCCCGACCATGCTGCTGCTGATGCCGAAGACGCGCCTCAAAGGCAGCGATTTCGTCTGTCGACGCCTCCAAGTCGTTCGACTCGTCTTGCTCATAGGTGCCCTGCAACATGGGGTCTTTGGCGCTTTTCGAGGCAGAAGAGGGGCCTCCCGCCATTCGATCCGGCTTAGCCTTGGGTGCCATCGCGACAGCTATACCTTCTCGTACTGTGTTCGCGTCGCTACAGCGATGACAAAATCGGATCGCTCAGCGAGACTGGTTGGTTCTCTGCACGACGCCGACGACGTTTGCGCGGAGCTTCAGCGATCAAAGAGGAGCGTCGTAGGAGAGGCGAGTAGGTGTGGGCTACATCGAAACACCGAAAAACCTTTGCCAGCGACTGCGCACTGTCTCGAGGCGTGAGTGCGTGGGACAGGGTTCGGCCAACGTGTGCGTGTGCGTGTCGGGGCAGGGCGTGGGAGTAGCGGACAGCAGAAGAAACGGCGAGGGAAGAGGGATAAAAGAAGGCACCTTCTGCAGGAGGTGATGATAGTGAAGCGGATGAGGTGGGCGATGACGAGACGAGAAACAATAGTGGATATCCCGATGGCCTAGGGCCGCCGGAGGGCGTACGCGGTTGCGCGTGCGCGTGTTGGCGGCACTCGAATGCAAAACAAGAATAGCGCAGCGACCCCACACCCCTGACATGTGCTCTGACCACTTTCACCGTTCGTTGGATAATGATCTGCACATTTGTATGCTTTTTTATATATATCTCTTCTGCGCTCTCACAGTGCGACAGCGGCAGCAATGAGGCAGGCCCAGCCACCCATCAAGATGTAGCCACCCGTCGGGGCCAGCTGACCCACAGACTTGGGGGCGCCAAACACGCGTGCGTACACGGTGCCCGAGAAGAGCGTCGTCCCGAGCAGGAACATCCATGCGGCGATTCGCAGCCGCTTCGCCGCGACCGGATTCCAGCTCCGCACTGCCTGGCTTAACCCAATGGCGCCGAGTGCTGCTATGCTGTGCATGAGCTGGTACTGAGAGCTGATGACGAAGGCGTTGCGCTCTTCCGCGGATTTTGCCTTCAGCGCGTGCGAGCCGACGGCACCAGCGACGACACCGGTGAAGCCGAGCACGCCACTGTACAAAAGCGGAATGGACACCATTTTTCGGAAGCTCGCTGGCTTGCGGTTGCTGCGAGTGCCGACTGTGAGGGGACGTGGGCAGTTTTTTTTTTTTTGTGAGGGGCACAGAGTCTTTTCAAAGAGCGAGCATGCGCGTACAGGAGAGCGAGACAGAGGAGATGGGCGCGCGGGAGGTGGCGTGAGAAGACATCAGATGACAGCAGGTGAGCAATGCGTCCAAGTGTGGTGCGGTGAACAGATCCACCCACGCTTGTGCGCCTTCACACAACCAGGCGATGCCGCTACAGGCGTGTCTGCCGCTAGGAGCAAGGCACTGCCTGCCTCGCTGCGTCGGAGGAGACACCTGTAACCCCACCCCCCGCCCTCACGGAGGACCCCCCTCCCTCCCCCGCAGAGAAGGTCTTGTGCAGAGGCACGGCGTATCTACTCGCGCTAAACGTGGCGTCGAGACACCTGCTTCTTTCACGCACGTTGAAGTCCTCACAACGACAGTGCTCGTGCAGTCGACGGGCAGGGCTGTTTCTGCCGTCGAAAACAGGAACACACGAAGAGAAATACGCCCCACAGAGAGAAAGTCATGAGGCACACAGATCCGACAGAGAGTCAAACGCGGCGCAGTGACGCGAGCGGCCTATAGCTCTGCACACTCTCTGTCCGACTCGTGGATATTTCCTCTTTTTTTTTAAATGAAGTTTTCCTTCAGAGATCGTTGCGTGGCTATTGCTGTCTTCCTACGTTTTTTGTGCATTCTATGTGTGTGTACGTGGGCTGTGTCACCTCTGCGGAGCGCGCAGGAGGAGGGGCGGGAGGTTGGCCGCCCACCCCCCGAAACACATCTACCTACCCACCCACCCACACGCGGAGCGCCTATCCGCACACGTGCAAGAACAGAAGACATAAAAAGCGTGACGGAAGGACGCGGTCAAGCGAAACACACAACGTCAACCAAAGCGTAGCGAAAGCAAACGGGAGCGCTGCTGTGCCGCCGTTCGCGAGACTCGGAGGGAGGGAGGGAGGAAGGAAGGGGGGGGGGCACATCGTTTTCGTTTCCCTTTCTGATGAGGTTTGCTGGCTCATGATCGTTACCGTTCCGCAACACCCCTCTTCTTCTCGCCTGGAGGGAGGGAGGACGCGGGCGAGAGGAGCGAAAGCACGAACCGATCACACACAAACGTGCAGGTTGGTGGAGGGTGCGTCAGTCCCCCGCCCCATCCCCCTCTGTCCTCCTTCCGCCCACCTCTACCTCACCGCCTACCACGCCGCCCTTTGAGTCTGCCTCCACGAAATACCTGCCCCTTCTTTGTCCTTTATTCTTGAACTTGATGAGTTCGAACAAGGAGGGGGGAGACGGGCATCTCCACTTTCCCCTCCCCGTGAAAAAAAAAGCTTGTGAAGAGGCAGAGGCAGAGAGGGCCCGGGTGTGTGCGAGAGAGTCCGGCAAAAGACATCCAAGCAGCGAAGGAAGGGCCAAGCGCAAACGAAAAAGAGGGGAGGTGCAACGCGGAGGCCATTGCACATAATGACCGGCACACCATTGACACCATCAACTTAACCACGCCCTTGACCAGGAGCGACCCGAACGCGAGCTCACGAGCGATGGCAAGGGTGAAGCTTTTTCTCCGACATAGGCCCATACAACCATGCAAAACACTTGACGGCAGGCGCTTCGCCTTTCTCCCTCTCAGGCTCTGATGGACGGCTGCGTAAAGAGGAGGACACAGACGCACATATATATATATATATATATGCGCAAGCCTTGAAAATATGTCCGACAGGAACCACCCCTCCAACCGCAACAACAGAGGCACCGATGCACTTGCGGAGGAGTACAACGCGCAGCGGGAACAGCTATGGAAAGACAAACGCATGCGTGCACCGGAAAAGAAAAGTTCAACCAGTGAGCCAGACTACGAGCCACGGACACCACCTCAGGCCCTTCCCCAGACCCACTTCTACCCGAGTCTCCTCCTCCAAGCGCTGTACCTCAGCGAGCGTGATCAGATGCAGGGGATATGGTGAAGAGCGGCGCAGCAACAGCAGTTACGATGCTCAACGGAGCCGACTCCTCGCAAACGAAGAACAGAACAACACGAATAATAACCCTTCCCTCAAGACGCTCGAAAGCGACGTCTTCACAGCACCTCTCTCCGTATATGCTATCGTTGCTCTCGTCCTTTGGTGCTCTCCTTGCTTTGCCTTCTCTCGTCACCAGTACAGGCCCGCCAGTGCCACGTTTGTCCACCCCAGCACCAGCACAAGCCCACTGGTGGGGGTGAGCGGGCCCATAAACTTGGGGCAGATGCGGAGGCACAGCGAGTAGATGGAGCCGGCAAATCCAAGGGCCCCGGCTAGTACCAGGTAGAAGCCCTTGCTGAGTCGCGAGGACGCCTCGGGAGACTCCTTTGCCAGCGTCATCATCCAAGCAATAGCCGCCAGAGCCACTGTGTGGACCATGTGGTATTGATTCGCCGTCAGCCAAGAGCGGCGCTGGCGCATGCTCATCTTCGTCTGAAGGCGCGCGCCAAGGGCATCCATCGCAAAACTGGAGAGACCAACGCAACCCACGAGGATTATGGGCACATGAGCGGTCTTCAGAGACATCATCTTTACAAGCTCTGACAAATGCTGACGTTGCACTGTGTGTGGAGGTATGCGGCGCTGCGGGCAGTGGGGAGGCTGTCTCGGTGTGAGGTGCACTATTTTTAGAACGTGTCTGCGTGTGAGTGCTGTCGTGAAGAGAACCTTCACGTCATGTTGATTGCGCAAGAGAGAGGTGTGTGTGTGTGTGTGTATAGGCAGCAAGGAGGCGGGTTGAGAGGGGAGGGCAGGGACAGGTGAGTGGGAGGAGGCCATAAATTGTGGCATGAAAACCCGATCCAAAATGGCACGCGTGATAGCTAGCTAGCCGATTTTGCCCCTCTGTCGAGGGAAGCCCGTGCACTTCAGCCAAGACCGGTGCTCAGAGAAGGGTTGAAGGTACAGAGCGGAGTAGCGGAATGTGCGCTTGGGCGTCTATGTTTGCGAGTGCAAGTGAACGTCAACAAGATATCGTTGCGATGTCGCTTCCTTACGTTTTGCTTGCCCTTGCTTCAGTGCGCCTACGCGCGGCATTATGAGCTCCAACTACAACCATTCATCACGGAGGGAAAAAATCAGAGAGGGAGGTGCGCGCATGCGGAACACAACGGGCGAGATGAAAGCGAAGAAACAAGAAGCCCCCCAAAGCAAGAAAGAGAAGACACCACATTGCGCTAGTGGCAGACGCTGAGGCAAAGACACGAACACAGACACGTCCTTCACGAGCTGCCGTGCGATCTCGACATCTGCCGAGTACTCACTTTCTCATTTTTTTTATATTGCTTTGCCATGGGCGATGCCAGGTGCATGTGAGCAAGCGATCAACAAAATGGCGCATTCCTCCTACCCGCTCGCCTCCGGTTGCTGACCGCATTTTTCTACGTTGGTGATTGCCGATCACAACACGTTGTTCTCCCTCCCTCTTTTTCTTTTAGAGTTTTTTTTTTTGCGTCGCACTCGCTATCCTATGCTCGTCCACGGCGTGTCGGAGCACCTCTTGTGTCCTGGCATTCTTTCGCTCTTGTTTATATATATATGTGTATATGTGTGTATAGACTTTTTTTTTGCAGGAGCGTCGTTTTTCCCGCTACGTTTCGGAGGGCAATCATCGAGGCGCGAGTTTTCAAGGATGGGACACTGAATGACCACGTGCAGGTTTCGGGTTGGGAGGGGGTGCGAGATGCCACGTGTGCCACGGCTGCAGCTGCCCACCCTCGCAAAAAGGTGGCCTCAGCCGCACAAGCGAACGCGCCGGTACCACACAGCAGCCTCCTCCCTCCCTCCCAGGCGTGCTACGCTCACTCTCCCCGCCACCGCGGTACTCTCCCTTTCGCTTTCGTCATCTCTCACAGCCAAACCGCTCATGACAAGGAAAATACAACAAGAGCGATGACAGTCAATCAGCGCCCCATCACCATCATCATTGGAGAACAACAACAACGCACACGCACACGCGAGAAAAATAAGATTACCGCCATCACGCTCGCAAATATCGAAAATAGAAGGAGGCGCACAAAACACACACACACACACACACGAAATATACGAAATAAGCCGATGCACGGCGCCAAGCGAATATGCTGCACCTCTTCTCCCCCCGTTTTCCGAAAGGGGAGGGGGCAGGATGGGAGCTTCGGCAACGTTCCCGCGAAGTGTCGGTGCTGTTGGACGCACTCCAACATCAGCACGAGCAAAAGACACAGACGACAGCAAAGGGGGGATGAGGACAGAAAGGGAACGTCGGGAAGACCCACATACACACACACACAAAACGTCAGTATCTGCCCTTTTCGGATTTGTGCGTGTGCTCATTGTAGCGAGCGACGCGCAAACCCCATGTGCACGTGTACACGCTAAGCAGCGCACGTGAAAAAAAGAGGGCGAGGTGAGGAGAGGGTGGGGGGAATGAGCGGTATCAGCAACAGAAAGACGAAGAAAAAGAGGTCTGCCGCCGCCTGTTTTGCAGCGGCGCACGGCATCGATTCTCACTTGAGTGCTACTTCCTCCACATCTTCTATCCCATCTTTTTCTCTCCCTCCCAACTTGTTTCTTCCGCTTGCTTCGGCATCCTCATCACCGTCCCTCCCTCTTGCTCCCATTCCGGCCCACGTGCGCGTCCCTCTACCCTTGACAGGAATCGAGGCAGGGAGAGGGTGCAGCGCAACCAACGCTGCCGCATTTTAAGTGCGAGCAATGCACGCTTGCCTTTCCGCTCTCTCTCCTTGCTTGCCATGCGCAGGGAACCGCTTCTCTTTCTTCCTAGTGCTTCGTGACGGAGCCGCCAAGAGCGACGCACACCCATCCGGCCGCGAGCATCGCACCACCCACAGTGGGGAGCTTGCTCAGGAAGTGTGGCTTGTGTACCGTGCTGTAGATGTAGCGCGAGCTAGCCATCACCACTGTGCCACAGGCGAAGAGGGCATAGGCGCGACGGAAGTGGGTAGCGGCCGGCTCTGCGACGCGGGGCGCTATCGCCGCCACCACAAGCATCGCCACGGAATGGACGAGGTGGTACTGGTTCGCTATGTTGTACGCCTTAAACTGGTTCGTGTCCATAAGCTCGAGAAACGCGTGCGAGCCGAGGGCACCGAGCACCACACCGAGGCCGCCAGAGAGCCCCGCGGCCATCATCGGCACGTTAGTGCCGGAGAGAGCAGTACGGATGCAGGCTGACATGAGGATGTGAAGGATGCGATAAGGAGGAGTGACCAGGCGGCAGAGGGGGGGGAGGGGGCGCAGCTGTGGCTACAATAAGGGGACGAAGAGACAAAGAAACGCGCACAAGCACACACAATCAAGGCGAAAGGCAAGGGCTGGCGTAGGAGGCGGGGGAGGGAAGGAAGGGGGGGGGAATCAGATGGCGTGAGACCTGTGCGCGTGTATGTGAGTAGTCGACGATGAAAGAGGGATGAGGGTGGTAACAGGGACGAAGAGGGGGGATCCCGAGAAGACGAGTAACGGATGATGAGTGCTCCACACGACGCTCGAAAGCACATCGCTGAGACACGTCATTTGGATGTGAGGAGGGTATGCTTTGGTGTGCCACCTCCGAGAGGAGACATGGACAACAGCAATCACATCGTTTTTCAGTTCTTTGTGAGGAGGAAGAGTGTGCGGCACCGCTGCGGTACAGTGGAGCCGACCCCACATCCATAGACCAATAGGCTCGTTAGTTGGCAAGGCCGATAGCAACGAAAAGCAGCTTCTTCGGCGGTGAGGACTGCGAGAAAAGCACCATCGGATACGCGGGGCCCGGGCACATTCCCCCACCCCACCACCACTCTGTAAGGGAGCATATTAGTCACAAGTAAAATCACAACAGTAACACAAGAAACGCGCGCGTACACACAGGCGCAACAAACAAACCCAACCACATCCCATGACGGAGGCAACGAGCAGCAGCTGCGGAGATGTTAATGAGCACAACAGAGGCGAAGCAGCGACAACAAAAAGTCCACCCCCGCAAAAAAAAAAAAAACAAGGATGAAAACTCAAAACGAAGACAACCATGTGTGAGCCCCGGTCCGAAGAAGATGCCCACGATGGTGTGGTAAAAATTCAGTCTTCTTAGGCCGCCCACTTTTCTCCTTCCGGACAACAGGGCCGGCACACCTGGACAGGGGCTTCCTTCCAAGGAGAGTAATCCATCGCCGTCTTTCCGACATACTCATTGCGAAGCACCGAGCATCGCAGCTTCTTGCGGCTCTTCTTTTGATACCGACGCGCCTTCTTCAGCGCCGCACGACCCTTCTCCACATACCGGGTGCTCTGTTGCACATTGGCGAGAATCACGTCCATGAGCTCACCCTGCTCGTTCACCAAGAAGGCTAGGTCGTTGAAGAGCTGGTTCAGGTCACGCATGGACTGCTCGATGCGGTAGATGTCGTTGCGCGTCTCGATGATGGAGGCGAGTACCTCCTTGCTCTGCTGGAAGATGTAGCTAGACGTGTCGTTCTCCATCACCTGCTCTGCCAGCTGCGCCGCTGTCGAGTC
>NC_018255.1:569377-570530 GCF_000227135.1 Leishmania donovani | reverse complement strand
TGGAATCTTGATGGTGGCAGCGAGCACACCAACGACAACAAACAGAGCGACTATGGTCACGCCGCACACCAGGACGCAAATCAGCTTCTTGCGGCTCTTCTTTTGATACCGACGCGCCTTCTTCAGCGCCGCACGACCCTTCTCCACATACCGGGTGCTCTGTTGCACATTGGCGAGAATCACGTCCATGAGCTCACCCTGCTCGTTCACCAAGAAGGCTAGGTCGTTGAAGAGCTGGTTCAGGTCACGCATGGACTGCTCGATGCGGTAGATGTCGTTGCGCGTCTCGATGATGGAGGCGAGTACCTCCTTGCTCTGCTGGAAGATGTAGCTAGACGTGTCGTTCTCCATCACCTGCTCTGCCAGCTGCGCCGCTGTCGAGTCGTCGATGGCGCTGCCGTCGGGGTTGGTGTACTTGATCTTGATCTGCCGCTGCGTCTGCGCCTTGTAGTAGGCCTCGTTGGCGGACTGCTGACGCTGGTACTCGGCCATGGCCATCGCCAGCTTCAGCACGAGGTGCGTGTACTGGTTCTCCTCGATGCGGATGATGGCGCTGTTGGCGTGCACGCTGTCCGGCACGCTCTTCAGCTTGGCCGTGTTCTTGGACATCGCGTCGAGCTTCTCCTTCGCCGCCTTGGCCGCGTTGCCGGTCTCGCGCGACAGCTCGTCGATCTCGCCGCGCAGTGCCTTGGAGCGCGCCTCGTCGACCGTCTGCATGTTCTCCGTGTGCTTCTGCTGCAGCTCGTCCATGGCGGCACGGATCGTCCTGACGTTGCCCAGAACCTCAGCCACGTCGCCGTAGAAAGGGTCAAGGGCGCTTGAAGCTTCTCGACTGGGCTGGATAAGCCGTCCGGAAATCAGAGGCAGTAGGCATGCCTATTCTGGTGGCCTTTCCTGGGAAAGCGCGAAGCAGCTTTCAGGAGGCTTGGGAAACGACCCATGGGCATATCTCAACTGCAAGAGTCAAATGTGCAAACCACAGAGTAGGTGAGTGGAGGCCTAGAACACCACGGCAGGATCGCCGCAAATCGGCGCACCAGCGGTGGCTGCGTGTGGTGGCTTTGGGCTTGTCCACGGCAGGCACACACCCACTCACAAGCGATAGGTGAGCGTTGTGGGGGGCATAGGGATGCCAGAGTATCGTGGAGGGAGA
>NC_018255.1:566622-569278 GCF_000227135.1 Leishmania donovani | reverse complement strand
CTGCATGTTCTCCGTGTGCTTCTGCTGCAGCTCGTCCATGGCGGCACGGATCGTCCTGACGTTGCCCAGAACCTCAGCCACGTCGCCGTAGAAAGGGTCAAGGGCGCTTGAAGCTTCTCGACTGGGCTGGATAAGCCGTCCGGAAATCAGAGGCAGTAGGCATGCCTATTCTGGTGGCCTTTCCTGGGAAAGCGCGAAGCAGCTTTCAGGAGGCTTGGGAAACGACCCATGGGCATATCTCAACTGCAAGAGTCAAATGTGCAAACCACAGAGTAGGTGAGTGGAGGCCTAGAACACCACGGCAGGATCGCCGCAAATCGGCGCACCAGCGGTGGCTGCGTGTGGTGGCTTTGGGCTTGTCCACGGCAGGCACACACCCACTCACAAGCGATAGGTGAGCGTTGTGGGGGGCATAGGGATGCCAGAGTATCGTGGAGGGAGAGCATCAAGTTCAGAAACGTAAGGGTCATCTGCAAAATACACCACATGCTCGTCGGCATACTAATGCCCAAACGCGCTCGCCATGCGAATGCGATCACGCTGCACGCGCAGCCCCGCGTCTTCGGAGGAGATGCAGGGCTACGCAGCACAGAAGAAAGGGCTCGGCCACGGGGTACACGCATCGCCACCTCCCCCCTTGTTCCACCTCTTCATGGTGCCTCCTTCAGTCGAACACCCAACAGCGCAGAAGTGAACAAAAAACAACAACAAAAAAAAACATGTTCGAGTGCGGGCGACGCTTCACCTCCATACTTGCTTTCGATTTCGCTTTCTTTGGACGCCGGCCACGAACGCAGCCGAGCACCCGCGACACAACAACAAAAGATACTGCCTTCGTTGAAAGTACGAGCACGGACTCTTCCGCAGGCCCTCTTCTTCGCCGAAAATGGATAAGGCAGGTGGTGGTCGTGTGGTGTGGTGTGTGCGCATGTGGGTGGTGGTGGTGGTGGTGGTGGTGGGGGCAAGCCGTGCTGGCGTTGTCTCTGCACAGACGAGGCCTCCCTCTCCACGTGTCATCGCACCGTCTCCGTGAAGACGTTGTGCGCACCTTCAAAATGACGTCGAAGGCGCGAGGGTTATTCCAACGCACGGCAGGCAAAATCAGTGGAGTTCGAGCCGTTGGCGTGTGTGCATCTCTCTCTCTCTCTCGGCGTCGAGCCGGGCATCGGTGGAGGAAGAGCAACGTCGTGAGCTGAACGCAATGGCAGAATCAGAAACTGGCAACGAAATGAAAAAGCGCCTGTGCCGTTGTGTGTGTGGAGGGGAAGAAGGCCGAGGAGGGCACACAGGAGTGCAGGTCTACGGAGAGACGCAAAGGAGGGGACGCACGAGACCGCCTCTTACACGCCGACAGGGACAGGTGAACGCAGCGAGGCCCTTCTGACAGACACACGTGATACAACACAGCAACGACACAGTCCGACCGGGGAAAAGAGTCACCGAAAAACGTCGTGTGCGGGGAACGAAACAATGAGATGAGTTATGCTGTGGGACAATGGAGGTGGTGGTGAAGGGGGAGGAGGAAGGTGTGCGGAGGTAGGCCAGATGGTACATAGAAGCTCGACAACACACGGAGAGGGCGCATCTACACACATACACACATGCAAGAACACGAAAAACGAAAAGGAACAGTAAAGAAAGATAAAACGAAGCAAAAAAAAAAACACGAGAGAGGGGGGCGTGTGCGACAGGAATGCGGTGAGGTGTATCGCTGCACATGTGTGGGCGCCGGCTGAGGATACCGAAAACGTGCTCGAAGGGCGTCTACATGTAGACAGAGTGACGAAAGGCGCGGAGGGGCGGAAGAATGAGGGAGGACCGGAGCGAGGGAGGAGGCGGAGGCGAATGAAACGAACAGAGCGCGAGAGCCGTAGAATTCAAAACCTCGCGCGTGAGAGGGACGTGTGGACGTCCCCACGCCTCACTCAAACCGAGACTCACCAAGGCAACACATGCGCGTACCGGCCTCCACCGCTGACTGCTCCGCGCGGCAAAAGAGAATCAGAGATTCGCCTCCAGCTCTTCGAAAAAGCAACAGAGAACGAGATGTAGCCCTGGCAGCATCAACAGACGCATTCCTTCGCACAGGCACACAAGGAACCAATAAGCAGAAAATCACACACGCACACACACACACACACACACACACAGGCGCACCACATGACATTCTATTCTCCCCGTGCCGCTACAGAACCGTAAACTGCCGCACCGGCGCTGCTTTTGCATCCCCCGTGTGCGAGTCGCTTACCTGTCCACGCCCTTGACCTCTCACCCCGGCGAGGGGGACGGCGTCGTTCGTGGAATCTTGATGGTGGCAGCGAGCACACCAACGACAACAAACAGAGCGACTATGGTCACGCCGCACACCAGGACGCAAATCAGCTTCTTGCGGCTCTTCTTTTGATACCGACGCGCCTTCTTCAGCGCCGCACGACCCTTCTCCACATACCGGGTGCTCTGTTGCACATTGGCGAGAATCACGTCCATGAGCTCACCCTGCTCGTTCACCAAGAAGGCTAGGTCGTTGAAGAGCTGGTTCAGGTCACGCATGGACTGCTCGATGCGGTAGATGTCGTTGCGCGTCTCGATGATGGAGGCGAGTACCTCCTTGCTCTGCTGGAAGATGTAGCTAGACGTGTCGTTCTCCATCACCTGC